>NC_028352.1:7689464-7692215 GCF_000741045.1 Vigna radiata var. radiata | reverse complement strand
TATCTTAAAAACATATGTATTAAAACTAAAAGCAACTCTCTCAAACAACAAAGAAAATATTACAAATATCCCAACATAGTACCAACCCCATAAATCCAGAAAATTAACTTCATATTTTGAACATAGTAACATAATGGCAATATTACCAACACCCATTATTAGGAACCTAACTAAANTTATATGCATTACAGTACAAAACAAATCAGTCATTAGACCACCGAAAAGTATCCCATTATTGATGCTACGATTGTTACGGTTACTAATGCATATTTTTCTCTCAATTCCGTCAATATAAGACTATACATTATGAATTCATTTATTGGGACAAGTATTGTCTCAATATATATCTTGATATAAAATTTCTCATGAATTCTTCACGTAAGTAATGTTCTCCAATGCTTTTTGCCATAGTATGATGATTATCCCCCAGAATTTTTGCCATCGTGCGGCAGAAGGTTGTTCGACCGAAGGTTGATCGAATGAAGGTTGTTCGACCTTCAGTCACACAACTTTCAATCGCAGTCGAACAACTTTCAATCGAACAACCTTCTGCCACACTATGACAAAAATTTTGGGTATAATCATCATACTATGGCAAGAAGCATTGGAAAACATTATCATAGTACGTGAAGAATTTATGAGAAATTTTATATCAGGATATACATTAATTCTTTTCAATTGTATAGTTAATCTTCCATTTAAAAAACTGATTGACCCAGTTCGCATGAATATAGGGATTGGGACAATACTTATCCCAATAAATGAATTCATCATGTATAAGCTTAGATTGACAGCATTGAGAGGAAGATATGCATTAGTAACCGTAATAATCATAGCATCAATGATGGGATACTTCTTAGATGGTCTAATGGCTGATTTGTTTTGTATTGTAATGCATATAACTCTAGTTAGGTTCCTAATAATGGATGTTGGTAATATTGTCATTAGGTTACTAAGTACAAAATATTAGGTTAATTTTCTGGATTTATGGAGTTGATACTATGTTGGGATATTTGTAATATTTTCTTTATTGTTTGAGAGAGTTGCTTTAGTTTTAATACATATGTTTTTAAGATACATTAGGTATCAAAGAAATGTAATACTGAAAAATGTTATAGTGAGAATATTTTGTTGCTTGACATTCTCCCTTTCTCTTTCAACCTTCATTCGAAGAACCTTCATTCGAACAAATCTTCAGTCGAACTACTTTGAGTCGAACAAGTCTGAAGGTTGTTCGACTGGAGATTGTTCGACTGAAGATTGCGCGACTAAAGGTGGCGTGACTGAAGTACAGAAGGGAGAAGGTGGCCTCGTTATCCACACCTCCGGTCAGATGAGCGTTGGCGGGTCCTAAAGTGTCTGTCAAGGGCGCTAGCACATACCCCAGGGTGATCATCACCACCTGCACCTCACATCTTAACACAACGAAACGTGTAAACCACCTGCTGTCTCATTCAACTACATTTGTTCCTGTAATGCATAGCCTAACAGAACACAGCAGCGAGGGACAACCCGCCCATACAGCCAGCAGGGAGGATGGCACTACTGGCAAAGACCGTCCGGCGAAAACGCCGCAGGCGCGAAGCGTGGTAGGCCTGTGCCGGGGGAGCATAGCATAGGTAGGAAAGGGAGCCAGGACAGTGGAAGAGCCAGGGGGTCGAGTCATTTGACGGAAATGGAAGGCTTTTCCTCTATTAGAGAAGACCCTCTGAAGTCAAGGGGAAGTGCATGAATTCTTGGAGAAAGAGGAAGCAAGGCTGCTTGCTGAATTTGAACATTGAAAGAATTTATGATTTTGTTGCGCCTTTCCATATTTTCTTGCAAGAATCTTTATCTTGGGCCCATGACAACTAGCAAAAAAACACTAAATTTTTCTATATATTGAAAAGAGGCAGAAATCAAGTGTACTAGTTTAAGAAGTCGTATTTGAAGTCGGACCTCAACTTCTGCCCAAAGGACCTAAAATTTTGGTTGGATGTTCATCAAACTGAAATTCCCTGACCTCACTGCAAGCTAACCTATTACTGCAGGTAACATAGAATGGTACACGGCCAGATGAGTGCAAAGGAGTCTGACACTGTATCACATTACCTGCTAAAGCTTCAGCAAAAACCTCAATTTCACCAAACATACATCCCCATTTGGTTTCGCTAGAGGGCTTTTTACTTCCGATAAATGTGCCAACTATTAAAACCTTTTCAATGAAGGAAGGAAGAAATAAATCAAAACCAGATTTTGTATGACGAACTTATGAATATATAATTACAAAAAATTTCACGCATGTGCATGAAGAGGCACACACCTTTGTTCTAACACCAGTATATGCCCACTCTGGAGAAAAGTCATGGATACTAAATAGTTGCTCTTGGGAAAGACAAGGGCCTAATGAATCCATATCCAACTGTATGGGTTGTAAACTAGATACCTCCTTATCCTCATTATGAGCACCAAGTGTACTCCAATAATTACTAGAATCTGAAGCCATCAAGGAAACTCGGACCATAACGCAATCAAACATCTCATTGATATGTTATTCATTTGTGATTATTAGAAAACTGTCATAATGCAGCTCAAATGAAAACAGTCACAAGTCACAGTTTAGAAAGTGTAAGTATTTCTAAACTCCAATAAATACTGTTTCAGTATCCCAAAAATGTAGCACCACCATCATTTTAGTCAAATTAGATAGTAGTTCACGCAAAAATATCCCAAAATTACAAGGCTGCTAAATAAAAATAAATAAAATGAAAA
>NC_028352.1:7680420-7688534 GCF_000741045.1 Vigna radiata var. radiata | reverse complement strand
ATACCAGAAAAAGAACCCGGTCAATCTCGTTTCACCAGTGGGAAATGTACAGTTTCATTTATAGGGCACCCAATCTAAAATTCACGTTCTAAAAGAAAAAGTGAAATCAGAATGTGCAATCAATATGAATCACGCCAAACAATGTGTATACCGATATTTGGTATTAGATTTGCATATTAAGATTATAGATTACGGATTATGGATATGAATCAATTTGATGCATAAAGAACCATTAAATAAGGGGTATTTCGTGGGAGTAACGAATAACTTAAAACAAATCATTAAATGACTTATTTTTTTGAAAGTTAATTTTTATTCCAAAAATTCTCACTACTTAACTTCAAAGTACTTTATTGTTTTGATTATCCGCAAACAGAAAACAGGTTTGTGGTAAAATGATGAAGTGCCTCTATAATAACAATTTTAGCATCTATAAATATTTTTAAAATATTGACAAAAATCGCATTAATGCATGTAGGTGCTCTAGATGTGGCTGGATTTGATTTCTTTAATTTAAAATTTATATACTTGGATTTGGATGAAATATTAAATTTAAAATACATCAAACCAGTATTCTTTTATTTACTTTGGCGGATTTATCTTTTTTATTATCCTAAACAAACATCATTATTTTTTTTTTAAAATTTCAATGAAATATTCTAATTTCTTTCTTTTGGATCATATTAGAACTTCCTGTTATTTTATTTAAAGGAACCCTGTTATCTAGTTATAGTCTGTTGCCTTTCAACTTCAAATGCATATTTGCCAAAAGTGTAAAGATTTTAAAACCTTAGAAACATCAAAGGAAAGAAAAAATCATTAACTAATAAAATCATAAAAGTACATGTTTTAAAGAACAATAATACTTTGACAACATTTTTTTAAAAACATTTTAATACCATTTGGTCCATCTTGATTTTTATCATTATTACTATTAATTCTGGAGTAATTTTGGACCAATCACATAATAATAACATATAGACGATATTGCATAGTCCTTGATAGTTGCATTTACTATTTAACTTAATCAGTTATTTTTTTTTATTGATTTTTCTGCCATGTTACGGTATTATTGTTGCTCTATCTGCTTATATACAACTGTTGTCTTCTTCATTCAGGGTCCCTGTCCTAGTGCTACCACCCATTCCAAGAGATCTATCAAATGACTTGATTGAATGGTTTGAAAATTCTCATCATATATTTAGTAATCTTAAGGAAATAATGCTATCAGCTTATTTTGAGAGAATTAAAAAGCTTCAAGACATGCCAAAAGAAGCAATGGATATCATCTGGTGGCCTTTCACTCAACACCAACTTGTTCCTGATGGAGGGGTCACAGTAATTGATTCACGCTGTGGTGAGAACTTTTCTATCTTCAAGGTTTGTTTCTGTGAAAATCTTTATTTATATTATTAATTTTTTGATTTGTTAAGTTTTGCAATACAAACTTTAGTGGGTTGATGCACTGTGTTGAGTTTAACTTACTGCATCTAGATCTGTTTGCATAAACTTTTTCATGAATAATTGAAAGAAAAAAAATATAAGGAAACGTGAACTAAGTTTATATAAACTAAAATTAGCTTATACATGTGGAAAAAAAATTAACTTGTGATGCATAAGCTTATTTTAGCTTATAGAAAAACTTATTTCATTTTTTTTTCTTCTCTTATAAGTGTTTTTAGAAAAACTTATCCAAGCAACCTTAGTGCTTACTTTGGAATAATTTTTTGGGACTGCTGTTTTTTTTTTCATATTGAGGATACCTAGATTTGACATCACATTATTTTTTTGCAAGGTTCAGAAGACAGAAGTCATAGCACCACAATTTGATGCATGTGCTAGTTGGTGGAGTCAAGGACCTGATGCTATAATGCAGGTCATTCTCATAACTTTTTTAAGTTATTAATTCTGTTAATCAAACTAGTAATAATCAAATGCATATCCCAGGGACATCACTACATTTACTTACATATCCTATTCTTCCCAGCCGGGCGACTGGGGATGCCATGGTCAGCCACAAAAGTTTTAATTCTTTTTCTTAAATTTTGTATGTAAAAGTACTTTTTTTCACCCTATTGGTCACCCTTCTAAAACAATTCTGCCTCTGACACTGTTCTTCCTGTCTTTTACTGTTGAATATGTATGCTTATGAAAAAATGTTATCTCAATGTTTTGGAATTCTAATTCCTCAAGGCTCTGGACTTTGCATAGTCAATTCGAAACCCAAATAAAAAGCAGACTTGAATAACTTTTAGGTTTAATGAATCTTCATGACATGGAGCTACTATACAATTTAGCATATTGTTATTTGATACCAATCGTGTTTGGCATATTTAAACTTGGACGCCCCTTCAAGCTATCATACCTAGTTTTGCTTTAATGCCATCTTTCCATTTAGGTGATTTCAGGCTGAGCTTGCTAGGGAAATGGGGTATACTGCTGCTAGATTTGGGCATGTAATGTTCCCTGAGAATGTTCATGCGCCAGTCTTAAATTGTGCTGAGCTCTTGCTTCAAGGCGTGGGGAAAGGTTAGTATGTCCTTTTATTAATTTCNCATTATATGCACNTGTGTATTAAACTATCGAAATTCTACATCGACAAGAAATATGATCAATGCAGTTCTTATAAGGCCAGAGTTGGCCTCATTTTAAAATCTGGTTTTATGTGGTTAAATTAAACCCTTATCCCAAACTCTAATATAGTATCAAAGTCTATTTGTTATTGGGAAACCTATATTTGTTTTGTTTATGCTCTAGATGAATACTACTAGCCGTGAAGGGGTATTGTTATTGGACTGCTTGTATTTATCCACACTTGAAATGTCCAGTTCTGCTCTGGGTGAGTGGTCATGTTAGGATCTCACATTGACTAGAGTCTAGATGTGACCAAGGCTTGAGCAATTCTTTATTTAAAAGTTAGTTTTATTGGATTGAGCTAGGACTTAAGCCTAAATTCTGATAAAAACTAATAAAAATTGCCTACGGGCTATTTGTAGTATTGTATTTAACTTATCTGAATTCTAATAGTGCTATTTGATACTTTAGTTAAAAATATACGTTTCAGTTTGATAACACTGATATTTAGAAATGTTTGCCAATGATCATTGTTTTTGGTTTAAAGTCACAGATGGTCGAGTAATTTAATATATAAATTCCAGGCTGCAGATTCAGCATAAGCAGAAGTTAGTATGCATTAATTAATCAGGACTATTGTTACTTATATTATATTAGGAAGCTAGGAACAATTATACGGTTCTTATCTTGACTAACAAAAATAAAAGAGAGTGTGTGTGTGTGTGTGTATATATATATATATATATATATATATATATATTCATCCTACCTTTGTAGATCAAGATATTTTATGCGTGACGGTGCCGTGATTCATGGAGATATGGCTGCAGCAGTCCATTGGCAAACATTTTTTTTAGTCAAAAAAAGAGGTACAGTTTTGACAGATGAATTGACATTCTCCATAAAAACCACAAAAAATAATGTATGGTAATATACAGGAAGAGGTGGAAGTAGTTATGCAGCATACCTTACGACTTTTGATGAGTTTGTTTTGAGCCTCAAGCTTTGCTCGAGACTGTCGCCTTCTGAGTATACCATGATATTGTTTAGCATTGACATAAATGGGACCATCTTCTGCAAGCTCAACAGGTAATGCAATTCTGGTGGATGCTAATCCCAGCATCTGGGGTATTATTTGTGGTTGATTCTAATAAGTGTAAGAGACAGTGACATCATATTAAATTGTTATGCTATGAAAGAAAAGTGTACTAAAACCTCATCTGAATGAAGATCAGGCATTATAAAGTGTACTTTAGAAACTTACAATAGCCTATGGTCCATAAGCAACTATTGAACTGGCAAAATAAGGATCACCACAGGGGTAAGGAGTATGGGCCTGAAAAGAGAGAGAGAAATAGCTAGTTGATAACTGGAAACTTGAAGCAGAAAATTCATAAACAGTAGCTTCACATTATTGAGAATCATTTTGATTCTCCTAACTGTCTCATGACAGTTATTTCGTTTTACCGTTTTGTGTTTTCCCTTTCTCCCATGGAACTCTATATATAGAGTTCCTTCCCTCTTTTTCCCGTGTGTGATGTAAGACAGACTCAGAATACTTTCATGTTAATAATAGAAAAAGTGTACGTTTTTCTTACTCACCTCGTCACGATCTATCTTTTTCTCTTCTGCATCTCCGGCAACCGCCGTGCCGGAACGCCGTCGACGAAGCCTCCGACGCTTTCTCTCTCCATCGCCTCAGGCTCTCTGCTCCCTCGCTCTCTCTCTTCCACTCATTCATTTTCCAACTTATGCCACGCATGCAAAGAAGATTACGTTTAATGAATTGTCTGGGCCAGCTGAGGCATTGGGCCTGTGCTGGGCCATTCTCATAACACATACCATTGAATGACTGAAATCAACTTGTGAACAATTGTACATAGCAGTATCAGGATGATTCGACAAGAAGAATGGCTTCATTTAACCTTCCACATGGCAAATTCCCAGATCTTGAACTGAAAGAGCAATGGTTTCAAGTTTGAGTGGTTTAAAGGTAAGGCAAGGAATATCAAATTCTACAAAAGAACGTGCAAGTATAATGCATGATACACATTAGAGGAACAACCTAGCCATTAATATAATATATATATATATATATATATATATATATATATATATATATATATATATATATATATATATATATATATATTATTTGATGAGATAATAACAGATTGATTAAGAGACGAGATAGATAAAGTTATACATGACAAAAACTCTAATATATGCATAGAATAACATAGTATTTATGTTGTATTATTTTCTTTAAGTTTATTCACTTCATCAAGTGTTGGATAATCTTTGTGTTCATTTAAAAACTTGTTATTTATGAAAATCTAGAGTTTTTTAGTGAAAAAAAAATCTACTTTGATGTTTAGGAAGAAAGAAAAAAAAAATCATTATAGATTGGTTAAATAGAAATAATATACTTATAAAAAAAGTATAATTCTTTAGTTTTTATATTTTAATCATATTTAACATAAAAATCATACAATAATCATTATACTATAATAAAATCAAATCTTAAATACATTTAAAATATAAGAGAATAATATCCGAGCAAGAAGATACCTTTACTTAAACAATATTCTATATTAAAATAGAGGTTGTATTTATTCGTTTCCTTTTTAAAAGGTTATAAAAATTTACGTTGATGACAAAAGTATTATTTTGCATTACTGACTGCTTAAAATCTCATTAATGCCTAGTTGACTTGAAAGAATTTGGGAGTGTCTAATTGAGTGGATTTAAATATAAATATTTTTGTTGTTTATTTGAGTGGATTTGGAGATAAGTGAAAGTGTATTTGGAAGTAAAATTTAGGAGAATTAGTGTATGATTTAATTTATGTGACAAATTAAAAAAATTTACTTTTAAATTTATTTTCACTTATCTCCAAATTCATTCAAATAAACAAAAAAAAAAATTATGTTCAAATCCTCTTAAATTTAGTGAATTACTCTCCCTCAAATCCCCCTCAAGTGAACAAGTATAAATCCATTACTACCTACAATTTTGGTAATCCTATTTACATTATATGGGATGTTTTAATCTCATCTTCTGTTAATGTCATAATATTATCTTCTCAACGATATTATAATCTCCATTCATATCAAAATAAATTATAATATTATTTATTTTTACACAACTTTAAAATTATTATATCCACTTCTTTAATGTAAGATTATCTAAAACATATCATTTTTAAAATTATATTATTATCTTTTAATTAGTTAGAGTCATAGTTTATAAAAGTCAAAATTTATGTCATGTTTACATATAAAGTAATATCAGATATTACATGAATAACTCTAGTAAAATAAAATAAAAGAAGTAACATGCTAAATTCAAATTCAAATAACTAGTAAATGACATATAAATATTAAACTTTGTTGCATATTTAATTTGAAATTTGTGATAAAATATATCAAATAACTATTAATTATTCTATAAAGTATACAAGTCAACAATAGTCTTCTATTTCTTGGATTGAGAATTATTCAGAGATTGATTAAGGTTTTATAGTTAGAAATGACAAATAAATTTATTTGTGTAAATATTATTTGAATTTGTTTTTTTTTTATGAAGAATTTTTGTATTAATTAAATAAGAATATTGAATATGAATAAGAATAATACATGACTTTTCAATTGGATATAAAAACAAAGATAAACTCCTTTAAGAGCTAATTTCTATAAAAAAATAATAATAACTTCTTTTAAACAAATGAAATAGTTATTTTTAATGTTTTTTTTTAACTAGTATTTCTATTTTAGCTTCTCCCATGCATAAAATAGATGGTTATTTTATATAGTAAATTTTTTAAATAAATATTTTACATATTAAATTCTATTTTGTTATCGAAATTTAAAAAAAGTGTTGAAATTTAATTTTGAAATAAAAGTATTACTTTAAAATGCAAGTATTTAAAAAAAGTAAGTACAGAATAACGATAAAAGAAGCGTGATTTGAAATTACTAAAAAAGTTCCCCATAGTTAAATCAAATTACTCTAAAATAAATATTAAGATTAAAGTTGAAAAAACCAAGAGTACGAAAAAGATGATATTCTAATTTAAAAATAAGTGGTGAAGACTATTTCTTAATTATATACGTGAAAAACTTGAGATATAATTATAATTCAAAAGTTTTTAATAAATCAAATATAACTTGAATATTATAATGTTTTAATGTTTTATGAATGAGAGGATTAAAAAACATAAAAATCATGAATATAATTAAAGAATAATTTAAAAAGTTAAATAAATTATAATTTTATTTTATTTTTACATAATATTAAATTTGTTGATAAATTGATTTCGTTAGAAAAAAAGTCTAAATCTCATTTTTATTTGTTTTGGGCTTTTAGTTTTATTTTAGGTTTTTTAGGTTTTATTAGCGAATATACAGAGATATTAAAAATTTATGTAAATATTTTGAAGTTATATTATATAAATTCATAATTTTTTACCAAATCCACAGTTTCCTTCAACACAGCCTCCAGCACTTGGGACTTGTCCCCCATCCTGTGCTTCTTCTTGTTCTTCTCCTTCTTCTCTGTGTATCTCCAGAGCTACCAACTTTGCTCTCACTACCAAAACCGTTCAGAAATCAAGAGTTAGCGTGCCTGCCTGAAGAAATGCACCAACCGAAAGAGTTGGCACTAAGTACAAGTAAATAAAAACAGGAAAATAATATTCTGAAACAAATTTTTGAGACTATTTTGACATTGCACACGTGTCAAAACGTGGTTGGACGATTTTAAATTAAAAAAGCTGAAACAATGACATATTTGGAAGAAAAAAGCCAAAGTTTTTTTTTAATTTAAAATCGTCCAATCACATTTTGACACGTATGCAGTATCAAAATAGTGTTAAAAAATTAGTGTGAAAATATCATTTTCCATACAAAGAGTGTGTAAACTGCAAAGGACGGATGGTATGGTATGGTATAGTATGGTTATGGGTAGGAGTAGACAACCTAACTGTGACCCCGAAGTTTGGGATTGAAGATTGAAACGATGTAGAACAACAACCACTCTTCACAGCACAGAAAAACACAAACACAAACTCTTATGGATTGCATATGCAAGTGAAAGAAACCATGTTAGAGTTACAGTAGCAGTAGAAGTATACACATACATTACATGCTTAGGGCCACTTGCTCAGTAACATACTAATAGTCACATGTTTATCTATGCTTATCCTACTACCCTTCACATTTTTTTTTTCTTTAAATTTTGCTTTTTTAGATGTGATAATGTTTTTAGAAAATATAAACATTCTCATAATGTGACGTTTTATTGTGGACATATAAAGCTCATTCCCAAGCTATATGAATAATTAAGATAAAATCTAAAATAAAATGACAAATCTTAGATCATGAATTTTTTATAATAAAAATCCAGCAGAAGAGATAGTGTATCAGTCTGAAAGTCCAACATGTGACTTAATAAATGCAAATTTTTGTCTTGCTTCACATTATTTCACATTGTATTTTTATATTTGTGCTGTAAGCTATTTGTTTAACTTTTGATATGTA
>NC_028352.1:7676437-7680105 GCF_000741045.1 Vigna radiata var. radiata | reverse complement strand
TTATAAATTTGGAGTTATCTTTTTGTATTTAGATTATATTCTAAAACATTTTCCATTTTTAAAAGACATAAAAGCGACTAATATTTCTTGTTCTAAAACAATTCCAAACTAGCTTTTCATTATGTTCTTATTATGTCTCATTCTGTTTAGAATTTAATCAAATTTAGTAATATATGGAGAAATAGCATTTATAATAATTGCTTACAAGTTTATACTTAGAAATATTTGTTATCGATTATGACTAAAGTTTATAATAATTGGTTTCAATTTAAAACTTTTTTTTCTAAATAATTGCAAGTGGATAAAAGTTTCAGAGTTCCATTATAAGAGATGGGAGAATATACTTGTCTCTTGTAAAACTACATTGCAAGATTAATGAAAAGTTAATATATACATCCCATTAAATATCCTACTTTAGTGAAAGTACACATGTTGCGTCTTTCTTCTAGTTTTCCCATGTAAGTGGGAGACAAGTCTTACAGTTAATTTAATTTCCCGTCTTCGGTAGACATGTAGCAGCAGAGGGAATGTGGATTTCCAGATAGTGGAAGCCATGTGGCAGGCAGGGAGTGGACCAAACGTCCATTTTTGTGGCCATATTTAAAGTGAGATTTTGAAACTGACACCACTTTGTGCATGCAACCTTTCTTCTTCCTCAGACTCAGTTTCCAGAATCCACCATTTTCTCCTCTTTCTCTCTAAACCTTCAAACTTTCTCTCTAGAATTCTAACCCCTTCTCCTCCTCTGATCATATACTTCCTTTCAGATTAAATACTCCCGGTGGCAAGAGCTTTCATTTGCACCGATCAGAATTCCATTTGAACTCGTAAGTACTTCTGCCCTTTTTGGAAGTTCCTTGTCTTCTTGCATGCACACACCCTTTAAGTTTGCATGTGGTTGTTAAGCCATTTCTTTGAACCCGTTATCTTGTAATCAGACCTTGGACCTTGAAAACCATAGAAGTAGTTGTTGCCAAAGACTTAGAAGCCGAATTAGAGGTAAGGGAAATTATAAGATTTAATTATGATTACTTTGTATGTATGGATGCATGATTTAATATGGGTATGTTTGATGATTTTTGGTATGTTGAAATATTGTATGTTGTTCTATGATATGTTTGAAATTGGTTAGGAACCTAGAATAAATTTATTAAACCTAGTGAAATTCTGGAATCGGTGATTGAAGGTCATTAGTACCATTCGGTCCTCCCCAAATCATTCGGTCTTGACTGAATCCTCTTTTATAGAGAATCAGTTGATGACCGATCGACCTTGTGATGCTCATATTGATTGTTACCTACTTGCACCTCTACATACCAAGCACGTTGTTAATACCAAAAACAGTACACACTTCCCCTCTCGCCATTCCTAACTTCATTTTTTGGATCAGACGAATCGATTCTGTCCTTTGCTCTTAATTTTAGCTTCTCTTTCAGCTTATTTATGGAATTGTAGTTTGCATGTTGACCTCACAATTCTGGCTCAGAACTATACACGAGTGTGGGGTGTATCGACCCCATCAACGATTACCTAACTTTTATTATTACCCATCTTATCCCAACTAGATTAGTAGGTGGGTTGCTATCTTTTTAAAAACTACTGATGACACTTATACATTGCAGTTGTATGGTTTTAAGGTATTCTATGTGCCCATGGGAAAATTAAAGCGCCGGAGACTCTAGCGTACGTCTGAGGTTTTCTTACCACCAAGGTTAATCACAACCTTTGGAGAAAAATAGTAACTGGAAAGAGATGTTTAATTTGCCATGAACTAGTTTTAAACATGCACAGGGTTGATTATGTATGGAGGAAACTATACAAATGCAGTATTTATTTGGCTATCCAACCATTTTTCACTGACTTCATATATAATGTAAACATTTTCTTGTCTCATTAAAATCTCTTCTTTATGGAAAAGCTGAAATGAAAGTGACCTAAGGTTGCCACTTGGGTNAATTAATGCGAAACAGACGCGGGACACGTGTAACTAATTAAAGTGGCTATAACTGCACTGAATCCCTGCTCACAACTACACCTAGCTCCCTCTTTTTCTTACCTTTTTCCTTTCCTAAAACTTGCTTTTGATTTGGATTAATATTTTTTCTTTCACATATTANAAATAAATAAATTATAAAATTGTGAAGAAATTGTAGGATCTTCAAGTGAATTAACAACACGTTGTTCCTTCAATTCAGAAGTACGATTCATNAAAAAGTGCAGTCAAATGCCAATATCTCTGATAATGATGTGTAAATGTTTTATTTTTCTTTAACCAATATTAGAGAAATTTTTATTGGAAATGACTAAAGTGAGTGCTTTCAANAAGACGANGTTATTCANTGAGTTTCTCACTNTTACAACAACTTCAATTAAATTCTGTTTTTCTCAAAGGTTGTCATTGAAGTGTAATTTACTTTTCTAGGTTTCTTATGTGTTACAGAAAAAACTACACGAAAATATAGAAGATTGATATGTAGGATAAGCTGTCGTAAGAATTTTGACTCTATTCTTCTATACATTATATTATTTTCGCGTATCGAATAATATTTAATATCACTTTCGTCACATATATATCAAAAATATTAATTAAAAGATTATTTTAAATTGATCTTAAATTGATCATCTTAAAGACAACTAGTTATATTCTAAAAAAAACTAAACATTTAAATATTATTTTTATAAATAAAACTATTGTGATTAAAAATTATAAATCATAAAAAATAATTAGTCATATCAGTAATTTTAATTTATACATATTACTTTTGTTTCAGGAAAATTGGTTTGAGAGTCGGTTGGTCTTTCTTTTCTCCTCTCTTTGGGTCTTTTAATCTTTTCTGATAACACAATCCTTCGATGGGTGATGAACTTGCAAAAGATACTCTGACGCTCAAGTCAGATATGTTGTATAAAGAGGTCTATATTTTATTTGGGATAACTCAAGATTATTTTACTTGAAAGTTAATAGTATTTTATAAGCATGAGATATGGTGTATAAAGAGGTCTATATTTTATTTAGGATAGCTCAAGGTTATTTTAGGTGAACGTTAATAGTATATTTATAAGCCTCGAGAGCATTAATTAATCATTAAACCAGACAATCAAATTCAATAATACATGTTAATTGTCCATTAATATCATATTCTCGTGCAATATGACAATTCAATCATCCATAAGTAGTGTATATTCGCATTTAGTATGGTCATTAAACATATTAATTGGCCATTAATAATATTTCCTTTCCGATTAGTGTTTGTCTAACGATTAGTCGGTTGTCTGTTTTGATTCCGGATTCTCCTTAGCCCATCGGTCATCGGGATATAGTACAACTTTATTTTCCAAATACCAATTACAATTTTATAATTAAAAATAAGTTATCATTTAAGTAACAACTTAAAAAAAAAATGAAAATGTCATGTTGGACTTTATTGTTAAAAAATCACACCGACGTCTTTATAATGTATCCTAAGCAAGATCTAGTCAAAATCATAATATTAAAAAAATACTTATTTTATTTGTGTTGTAGTTATGAATTAATGATAGTTCATTAATAATTTATAATAGTTAGATACATGATTAATTGATTTGCTATAATTATTCATAATTGATTATTATATATAAGATTTAATATTTAGATTAGTTAATTATTTGATTTGTATTTTTAAGTTGTA
>NC_028352.1:7660208-7675317 GCF_000741045.1 Vigna radiata var. radiata | reverse complement strand
GGTGCGCCAACATTGGTGAAAACAACTCATGATAGTATTGAAATGCAACAAAATACACCAACTGCTCAAAAAGGAAGCATCAAAATGTACCGAAATTGAAAAAATCATCAAAAACAAATGGACGTAATTGTATTTTCTGACATGTATTATTGAAAACATACTCAATCTTAGAAAGTGGCACGAATCAGCTAACTCTGGAAACACTAAAAAATGATAGCAGGAGGCAGAATGATTGCTATTTTAAATGCATACAAAATAACTTATACTACATATATAAATACTAAAAAAAATCATAATAAACAATAAGTCACAATAATCACCATCAAACTATGAGCAATAAAAACATTGTAATGAAGCCAAAAAAAAGTAAAAGATGACAATGAAATTAATAAAAAAGTCATAATAAATTACATAAAAAATTATCAGAAAGTAAACTGGGTGTGAACTCTAAAGAAAGAAGGATAAGAAGTACTCCTATAATGTCGGAAGGGATCAAGGTCAAAACAAATGTAACAGTCATGAATACTTTACCCCCAAACAACAAGAAACAATACTTCAAGGGTAAAAATGGAATTTTGAACCTTATACCAGAGTAGGGAAAGCATGCACTGTTTTGCCTTTTATAGGCATTATAGAAAACCACTCCCACTGCTCATCCATTTTAATCCCATACTATGAATAAAAAGGAAAGATGACATTTTTTAAATTTTATTTAACATTTTTAAATTCACTAAACTTTATTTTTCAACTATCATATTACAAGACTGATGAGTCCCAAACCCCTATCAAGGATGGAGGAAAGTGTTTAAGGAAAATAAGTAAGATTGGAGGGAGGTTTCTTGACCTTCTTCTATTAGTGTGCTTAGTTTTTGTCTTAAATAAATTCTAGACTCATGTTTGTGTCTTGGGTTTTGTAGATTTGATAGTAGCACCTCCCCTTTTAATGTTGTCACCTAAACTGTACCTAAAAGAAACAAATCAACGAAGGTGGGGCACTCAAATTTATGGGAAGAAGATAAGAATTATTCTCCAAATGTTTTTTTTTTTATTTTTCTTAAAAGTGTTTGAGCAAAAGGGTCTTACAACAGGATCCAGAGCATCTTCTTGCTTGCACATAATCCAGGGGACACCAGTATCTAAACCCACAGCCATTTGAGCAGCTCATTGGGCATAAAAATGAATTAAAGTGAATGGATAGAGTCAACGATATGACAGACAGCACTGCCTACACACGAATTAGCTTCCGAGGTCGAGCAGTCTCAATTTAACTACAGGATTTGCGAATGAATGTGGGCTGGGACACCTCGAATGGCATGAGCCACATGCGGGAAGACCCGCACGTACGGTTTTTAGGGGGATCTGGTTGAAAGACCGGCCGACGCTCACCTGACTAGAGGGACTGAGAAATTAATAGAGTACAAAACTTATCTTCAAGCTTTACCTTATTCTGATCGTTTAGAGGGCGATCGCGGAGTCACTGAATGAAGTCCTCCGTTTCTTTCGGAGGTGCGTGCTGACCCGCAGCGAGGCAGAGATGACTAAGTTACATATGGAATATGGCGACGACAACAGCATGTCGTAGAAGGAGATAACAGGTGGAGCCAACGATCCGCTAAGACTAACGTATCTACAACTCCATCCCCGAGCGACAGTCAAACGGAGGCGTGAATGCAAGATGCCAGCGGAATGATCGGCCGGACAGAGGCTAGGGCTGCTTCCTTCCCACCGCGTCCTTCCTTGTGTGTCGGAGATATAAAGCGAGTGCACCGGAAAAGAACGGGAACTGGGTCGATCTATTCTATGGCGAAGCATCCGAAGCATAACTGCACACTCACACGATCTTTGCCGAGAGATAGGAGCGCAACTGAAGGTTGTGCGGTTGAAGGTTATGCGGCTGAAGGTTGTGCAGCTGAAGTGGTTGGACTTTGTATTTCGTCAACTCTGAGGATCATCTCAGTTGCCGCTGTTGAAGATAGCAACACAACTTGTTTGACTTTGAATGCTTCGCATATACCCCGTTCAACCATGTCTCCAACCTTCCACAAAAACAAAAAACATAGGTAAAAGTAGAACAGAAATTCAGACACTGCAACTATACATAAACCCTCGTAAAATTCTGCTCTTACTAATATGTTAAACTTGAACACACTCATTAATGACAGGTCCTAAATTACCCGACATTAGGCACATACACTCCATGAACATATACACATTTTATATTTCAATAAGGCACATCAAACTAAATACCAAAAATAATATATGACCCTAAAACCCTTAACCTGAACCAGAAATAAGTATATGACCAGTGAAAATTAAAAACGATCAGCTACCAATATACATAAAGATGCAGTAAAACATTACATTCCAAAATGAAATAATTCTTGACAAGAGTGCACTTCATACAACCAACCCAAGAGAAAACATTAATTTAGTAAATTTTTGCTACGTCATAAAATGAATGTGTAGACCTATTATAACGTACAAAACTATGTACGTCATAGTTCGTTTTTGTACATCATAAAATATGATTTTTGTACTAGTGAATATCTATACCTGAATTTTATCAAGACTCGGGAATGCCTTAGTTGATAGAAGTCAGCTCCGTGTAGAGCATCAGAAGGAGGGCTGAACTGCAGGAATTGATGTTATTTCTGGTTCTGTAAGTATTGAAACCAAGAGTTTGGTGAATTTGTTTAGTGATTATCATGATGTATGATATTGCTTTATTTATGTTTTCTCTTGGGTTGGTTGTATGAAGTGCACTCTTGTCAAGAATTATTTCATTTTGGAATGTAATGTTTTACTGCATCTTTATGTATATTGGTAGTTGATCGTTTTTAATTTTCACTGGTCATATACTTATTTCTGGTTCAGGTTAAGGGTTTTAGGGTCATATATTATTTTTGGTATTTAGTTTGATGTGCCTTATCGAAATATAAAATGTGTATATGTTCATGGAGTGTATATTATAACGTACAAAACTATGTACGTCATGGTTTGTTTTTGTACGTCATAAAATATGATTTTTGTACTAGTGATTGTTCTATACCATCCTATCAAAAAAAATAAGGAGGGTTTGGCTCCGACAAGAGAAAGCAGCATAGGTTTACTGTGTGAATGTGAGAAATGGAGTAAGAAATGAAACACGATTTGAAATGGGAGAAGTTAAAGAAGTTATGTAGAGTAAAACATAAAGGAACTTGCGAACAGAGAGAAGAAGTAAGAAATGAAACGCGATTTAACATGTCAAAATTTGTGTCATCTTTATTCTTTGATTTTTTTTTCTTGTTTTCTCCTTCTCAATCTTATCTTTTTTCAACTCTCATTACTTTTCAAACTCAAGGTTAGCCACCCTAAACACTACATAAATAAACTAGAAAATTTAATTCAAAAACCTTATTTCTATATTTGTAATTTAGAAGTAGAAAAGGGTAGTTTGATGTGGAGAGAAGTGGTGTGACGTGAAAGAAAATGCAGGAGAAGAAAAAAATCATAGAAATCATATGGATTCTAAGATAAAATATGACTTAGATTTTGACATCAATTTAAAAAGAAAAAAAAACATGTTGATTTTTTATTTTTTAAGTTATAACTTAATCAGTAAAAAAAGAACTTAATTAAGTAAAAAAAAATATAAGAACTCGACAAAGTAAATAAATATATATAGAATTAAAACAAATCAAATATCTAAATATAAAAATCAAAGTATTCATTAAGCTTATTTATAAATTAAACAATTAAAATTATTAAATTTATAAATTGTATCATTTAAAATATAATTTTGAATAGTTTATTCGTGAAAATTAATTATGGAGTAGAAGTTCTAAAAATTCTTTTTACATAGCCATAATTTAAAATTCATAATTTATATTTTTTAGTTGTGTTTTATGGAAACAAGCAGTGGATTGTATAATTTGTAAATTAAAATAATAAGTTGGCACTGTACACTTTAAAATTGGTAGAGGTTTCAAAATGGACCATCCCGATCCAGTCCGGTCTACAATATGGTGGTCATTTAATGAGTCAACTTAATCTGACTCATTTATTAGTAAGTCAGAAAAACTCAAACCTGATCCAACCCACCATAGGTTGGTGGATAAACGGGTTGACTCACTGGCTCACTTAATTACAATTTTTTTAAAATATAAATTTTTTATAATTTAAATCTAAACAAATTTCACTTTCAAATTTCACTCTCATGAGTGTTTAATTAATTTTGATTTAATTAATTTTGAAAATAGAGAACTTAAATAATTTTTTCAAACAAAAAATAATAATAAATATTTTTTTTATAAAATTAAAATTAAATTTTAATAAAATAAAATTAGGTAGGTGGGTTGTTGAGTCAACCCGGCCTACCATGATAGACAGGATTGGCTTGCGGATTGTGACTCATTTTAACAGCTCTAAAAGTTGGTCTAATGTGATGTTCATTTGGATCAACATGTTAATTTATTAATATTACAAATTAAATAATTCAAAATGTTACATTTGACTTCTGAATAATGTGATTTGTAACTTTACCAGATTTGAAAATAATTTCATATTACATAATATAAAATAATTAAAAAAATCAATATCACACTGTAGTTATTAAAATTTATTGAAATTTTGACCAAACACGGTGAATATTTAGAGCAAGAACTCTAAAGCAAAGATATCAAGAATAAAAATAGAAGTTTTGGAGATTGGATAGATTAGAGTTAAGTATATTTATAGTGCATGAATTTTAATGCAAAATTAAAATTTATTATTGTATGAAATTTTGATGTATTTTAGTTCTTAAACATTAAGAATTGGCAGAAAGTCTTTTTAATCTTATTATGTAAATTTTTTTGTGTCAAACATGTTTTTTAAATGACATTAAAATGATAATGTATTAAACATATGTAAAAAATTCAAATGTCAATATGAAACATGTTTTACACGTCACGAAAATTTAACTTGATCAGGTTAAAAGATTATATCAATTCATTTTTAAAGTTTAAATATCAAAATATATTAAAATTTTATATATAAATAAATTTTAATTTTACCTCAAATTTTATAAACTAGAAATATATTTAACCTAATAAATTATAAAACAATGAAGACAAAATGGACATTTACAAAATAACAGGTACAAAAAGAAAATTTGTGGGTGTAAGAAGAAGGAGCCCTATAGATTGGGTCGAATAGGGTTTACACTTTGAAAGTGCATCATCTGTGCTCCTGAAGAAGTTTCTGAATACAACCCTAAATTACTAATTGAAAATGTTGACTATTACTTAGTGAATTCTTCTTATTCGAGTGTTTATTCTTCTACAAAGATTGAAAAATTCTTGAGGCATGTGATGTTTCTGGAAGGTCCAACAACTAATCTGGACCGGGTCATGGAAACGATGACATGGACTCTTGAGAGTTAGGTATACAACTAAAGGATGTCATAAGAACAAGAATTTTCGTAACTCTGTAAGGGTGTGTTCACTTGGAGGTGATTGAGGGAGATTGTTTGGGGGAGAGTGATTGAGTAGATTCGAGAGGATTTGAAGGTGATTTTTTTTTTGTGTTTACTTGAGTGAATTTGAAGGTAATTGAGAGTGAATTTGGAGGTAAAGTTGATGAGAATTAGTGTAGGATTTGATTGACGTGACAGTTTTAAAAAATTTGTTTAATTGGAAAAAATTGAAGATTACCAAAATGCCCCTAGGTATTAAAGTAATATAAAATGATATTTGTTAATATTATATTTAATTATAAAAATGTTTATTAAGAGTTAAAAATTTAGAATAATTATTAAAAATAATTTTAAAAATTTAATTAAATTATAATTTAGTGAAATGATTTTTTTTAAATGTCATATTTGGTAAATACTAAATTTGAGAGGGATTTTTTTACATGATTTGCAGTTAATTAAACTGTGAAAGAGAAAAACAGTTATCAAATATACAATAGCCTCTTTAGTTAATGTAAAACTTAATTTTATTAAATTGAAAATATTTCAAATTTATTGGAACTGGAACATAAGAACTAATAAACACTTGAACATGAGAGTAGACTCCCATGCAAAAACATCCATAATATTCATTCATAAACATCACACTTTCAAAACTAGAAGTGAATAGAGAGTGGTGTGCAAGTTGAAATAGTAGCATATGGCAAAATAATATGATATATGTAAAACGTTAAAATGATATATGTAAAGCATCAAATGAAAGAAAAAACGGTTATCAAAATCTAACATATAATACAAAATGTTCCGGTTGGATCTGTCTCTGAATCTTCCAACACAATTTCCCACCGTCAACCGTCCGGTCTGCCGCTTTCCCTCCCGGTTGCTTCCTGTAGACGCTGCTTATCCTTCTACTGTGGGGTCCGGCCGGGTACCTGCTACAGGCATTCCGACGGTAAACTATTATAATTTAATTGATAAAAGTAAACATTCAATTCAAACAAGTATAGAACATGTAACAATCAAGCGCTTAAATCATGCAACGACCGAACACTTGACTCGACCATCCGGATTGTATGAATATGTACCTTGAGGTCGTTCTTGCACCTGGGTGGTGTAGTAACTGGAAAACCATCAGCTGCCACCCGAGGTTAGTCTGTTATAACTCACCCAAGAACCTATGGGTTAGGACCTCTTGACATTCTCACGAAATGCCTTACCCATCTTTATTTGAGAATTGGAAATCATTAGAATTTCAGGATGAACTCCGTGGATTTTGTTGTCCATATTCATACTTTAACACCTTGATAACCAACACCGAGACATTCCTCCTTGGAATGCTCTTTCACATCCATATTACAAATATCATACATACTTTCACTTTGACATCATTATGATAATGCATACATAAGCCATCAAAGCAACTGAAGCAGTTAATTAAAATAGCACACTAGAATAAATATAAATATAGGCCGAACAGAAATCACCAAACACATATGAACAGACCGAACACCCTGTGAATGTTAGAGACCGAACGGTCTCTCACTACCTCAAGAACAGGACCGAACGGTCAATAATAGGTATGGCTGATGAGATGACCGAACAATATTAAGGATCGAGCACTAGAGAGTACCAAGTACTACAACATGACTGAATACTACTATCAGGCAGAGTACTAAGGTTGAACCTAACCCACTAAAGAAACTGAATACTAGTGTAAACCGGATCCTAGTAGAAGACCGAGCCCCATTAAGAGATTGGGTGCTAGTACAAGACCAAGCATTACTAAGAGACTGAGCTCTAGTGTAAGACCGAACGATACAATAGTATGACCAAACAATATACTAGAACGAATACCAATACATAATCCAACGGTCATTAACAAGTAAGGCCCATAAGAGGCCGAACACAGTATAGACTGAATCCTCAAATAAGATCGAACGATCATTAAATAGTAAGGCTCCACAGAGGTTGAACACAATTAAGACCGAACACTCAATTGATATCGAACGATCATTAAATAGTAAGGCTCCACAGGGGCCAAACACAGTTAAGATCGAACACTCAATCGAGACCGAAAGGTCATTAACTGAAGCTCCACATAAGTAGAACTCAGTTAAGACCGAGCACCAGAGGAAGGTCGAACACTACTAAGAGGCCACCCACACAACTAAGACCGAACGATTATGAACGGGTAAGAATTTAAAGAGACTGAACCCCGTTAATGACTGAGCACTTGAACATGGTCGAGCGGTCAACAACGAACACTCAGCTTTCTACATAATTCTGTAGAACTTCTGCAGAATTATGAACCTGCTATACTTTATCAAAACTAAACATGTATTTCCAACTTCTAATCCTCCATACATGATTCCTATACCAATTTACACTTATCTAAGGGTTCCTAAATCTTTCTAACCTCATTCTAAAGGATCTCATACCAGATTTCGCACCAAATTCTGCATAATCAACAACCCAATGACCCAAAATCTGTTTTCCTACTTTTTACACGTTTAAGAGGGACTTAAGGGTTCTAACAGGTCCAATTACACTTGCTCAGACTCTCCCCATTGACCAATTTCACTCCCAACCCCAAATTCTCAATTTCACCTACTCACTTCCTCAAAACCAAACGGCCAAACACTATGCAGAGGACTCCAACCAGTTCACAGGTTCCAACATTTCCAATTTCAAACAAACATTTAATTTACACACATACAACCATTCAAACAGTAGCATAACAATTATGCAGAACAATTCAACATGATCCCAACCATTGTCAAATACACAATCATCTCAACTCACATGCATGCAACTTTAAAACAACATTCACATTCACAGTAAATTCATCAATTAAATTAACCAGCTTCCCTTACCTCTAACAGAACCGAACAACTTCTACCCTCTAGAAATTTATGCACAACTCCAGAAATTCTACGAACACCTAAAGCTAACCGATTGGTGAGAATGAGTCAACCAAAGGACCAGAAATGGAAAGAGAAAGTTGATGAACACATGCAACCAGAAACATTGCTTACATGTGCCAAAAGTTGCAGAATTTTCACAAGAATCAATAGAACAAAACTTACCAGCTTCAAACACGAAATTGATCGGTGGAAAAGGAAGCTCTTGATGTCTGGATCGCCTAGGGAGCTCCTGATCGCCGATCAGATGAACCATAAATGAGTAATTTTAGAGAGAAGGAGGAGAAAAGGTAGAAGATAGAGTTTTTAGAGAGATAAAACGTACTGATATAATGAGCTGAGTGTTTTAAAACTTCTATTTATACTGTTAGCTTGTTTTAACACTAAGTGCTCAGTCTCATTATTTTAATACATCTATCTACTCTTAACAATCTATTTTATGGGTCCTTACAAAATTCATAATTGTTTACCAAATTGCCCAATCTAAAATTTATTTACAAATTCGATAATGTATACCAGATTAACCAATTTGGGAGTTTGTGTGATTTTGTGTTTTTGGTATTTGTTCTACATGGGTTTCATTCTCAACCAGCTTATTTGTATCACTTTTTCCTCTTGTAAATTTTCAATAATTAGTTTCAACTTCTTCAATTTCTTCTTCTAATCAAACTCATTATGTTTTCCTTCTCCTTAGTTTTTTGTATCTACTTCAGAGTATTAGGGCCTTTTTTTGTACATCCATCTTACCTTTCGTTGTAGATTCATAAACAATATTGTGCTTCTCCCTCAATCAAGCCCCACTTGTTGTCGCCTTTTGCCATGGTTCGTCATGGTCGGAGATAACATCCGTGTCACTAAAAAATGTTGTTACATTGTGTTGTAGTGATGCTCATGGTGACTATAAGTTATGGGTGAATCATTATGCATATATGTGTTTTTTAGATTGAGCATAAGATAATCTTAACCTTTGTGGTAACATTACCCCTTTTAGTGATAATAGAGAATATGAACCAATCCAGGACGCTACCACTATCATCTCAACACTTAATAGGAGCCGTCACTAAAACTTCATACTTGGGAGAAGATGAAGAATCTCAAGAACATACATCTTTTATTTCAAATTAAGCAATCCATAGTGTACTTCCTGAATCCGATAAACATAACTTCGTCGCATGTTTTTTATAAGAAAACTTTGAATATGATATAAGACAATTAAGAGGAAAAAAAGTAATAATACTTTGACACATACAATTTTTATATTCATTTAACACTGTCATTTTTTAGTTTTTTTTTTCTTTTACAAATAAAAAAACTACTTTTATAACTATTTGACTTTTATAATATGTAACAAATGAACATGTTTTCATATTATTACTTAAATAAAAACTAAGGAAAAATTAGTAAACATAGGAGAGAGGAGGTAATTAGGGTTTTTTAATTTAAGTGAGGGTGAAAGGGGAATTATGAAAGTTAAGGGTTGCAGCATGATAAAATAGGGATCAGGAAGAAATGGTCGAGTAGAGATGCTTCACCCACTCCAATGTGTAAAATTAAGATAAGAGAAAATTGGTAAATGTACTCCCAATTATATGAAGTACACCTCAAATTTTAAAAATTGAAAATTACATTTCAGTTTTCTTTTAAGCTTGGCTTATGTTCAAATGCCAGTGTTAATTTTATATACTATACATTTTTTTACTCATAAAATTGATGATTATCATTTTAATATTTAATTTATGATAATATATAGAGATAATGCTCTTTATACACAAATAATCTATTTTGCCTTTAATTATATTTTCAAATTCATTTTTTTGTAATAATCTATATACTATTATATAAAAAGGATTTCTCATTAGTGTATACATTTGCTTCTCCTTTTTACCCTTTAAATAATTATTTTTGAAAATTAAATTAATTATTTTACCAATTTTACTTTTTTAAGTTAATGTTTATTATAATTGACATTTTTTATTTGAATTTTTTATTTGAATTTTTTAAAATTTAATGATTTTTTAAATTAAAATAACTATTTGTATAAATTCTAAAAATAATTTATACTTACTTTTTTATTTATAATAATAATAATAATTTTATTATTTTTCTTTACTTATAAGGAAATTCTTTTTTGTTGTTGTTCATTTTATGTTTTAATTTTACCCTTTAAATAATTTTTTAAATTGAAATAATTATTTTATCAATATTACCTTTTAAGTAATAATTTTTTCGTTTTGATAATTCTTTTAAATTTAACTATTTTATAATTAAAACATTTATCTACAAATTAAATAAAATTTTCATATTACTTTTATAATTATAATAATAGTAATTTTATTATTTTTAATTATCATAAAAGAAAAGTGAACACATTCACCTAGTGCAGTTTTTACTAGTAATATATATATATATATATATATATATATATATATATATATATATATATATATATATATATATATAAACACATTTATATTTTTTATTTTATTTGTAGTTATATTTTAAAATTAAAAAATAAAACGAATGATCTAAATACTAAAAATAACCGTCATATAATCGCCTATTATTTTTTACTTTTATTTTTTTTATGTAACAAGTGTTACCATTTTAAGTGACTATTTGTTTAAATTTAATATTTTTTTAAAACTAAATTAATTACTTACCATATAAAAATATTTTAATAGAAAGGACATATTCTCTACTCATATTTTAGATTTCTATTTTATCCTTAATTTTTTTAAATAAAAAAATTATAATTAAATATAAAGGAAATACACATTTAATATTCGTATTTTATTCTTAACTAAATTTTAAAAGCAAAAAATATATTTAAATATTAAAAATAATCTTCATTATCATTTTTTTGGTAACAATTATTATTACTATTACTTTTTTTTCCTTAAAATATATGAAGCATGAAGTACTTTATTTCACTCTATTTTACTTCCCTTAACGCATGTGTTGCTCGTTTTCTTCAAAGAAATCGTTATACCGGATTGGTTTTCGCATTAAGATTAGTTTTCTTCAACTTTACATTGATGATCTTTTATTGATTGTAAGTGTATATTCTTGTATTGTCTTCGTGCAATACCTCTTTTGTTATTGGTCTTTTTCCTTTTCATGGTGGTTTTGTGTTTTTAGAATGTTTTATCTTGGTTTTAATATGAATATTTATTTTATCTTAGTTTAGGTGCATTTTAATTTATATTATGATCTATTGGGTGTTGATTATTAAATTGCATTGTTAATTTTTTAGTTATATAATTAACTTAAAATTTATTAGATGTTGTACGTTTATTTAATTTAGATTTATTAGATGTGTTGGACGAATTTATAAATGAGGTGCATTTTAGTTATACATGAGCATGTTAAAATGTAAGCACTAATAAATCTCAACCAAAATAGGAGTAAATTAGTTAAAAATTGATTTTACGCTTCTTGAAATTGATTTTACTCTTCTTGAAAAATGCTAGTGTTTTAAAATTATTTTAAATGAACTTTTCAACCTTTCAAAGACTTTAACAAATAACAAGTAAGGGAGATTACACAATATAACAAATAACAAATATACACAATATTTTATACTAGTTCAACTCTAAGGAGTTTACATCTCGTTTTCTTCAAAACAACCCGAGATGGAAGGAAATCTACAGTAAAAAAAAGTTGAGATTACAAGATTACAATATCTCTTGTGCAATCTAAATATCTAATCAAACAAGAATAATTTCTAATGGTGAGGCTACACACACTTACAGTAAGAACCTTGCCTACACGTCAAAGGATATGGTGGTAATCAAAATTTAGAAGAAAAGTAAAAGAAAAAAGATACACCTCTAGTGCATATTTTACATAGAAAATTGGAAACAATCATTCATTGGTTATTTCCACTCATTCTTTCAAGCTTTATAGTCTTGATTTCACTCAATTGATGTTCTTGCTCTCCAAGAATGTTGGAAGGATGTTCTTTTTGACCAAAATGAATGCTCTAACAATCTTTTTCGTGCTTTAAAAAAGAAATCAGACTCATTTATATACAAAAATACATTATTGGTAGTTTTAATTGATTATGTAATTAACATAATTGATTAAAAGAGAGAGCCAGTGTTTCCTAACATTCATATTAACAGATTTAACAATCAGTTAAGAACGTTAATTTCATCAGGAACATTTAAACATCTTAAAAAAATACTTTATCCATATTTAGAGCATCATCAAGAATATTTTCCTACTCAAGTTAGCTCCCTTTGTCAACAATCTCTCCCTTTTTTTATGATGGCCAACCTACATGTTCCTACATTTCGCATTGAACTTTCTTCCCCTTTAACCATTAGCAAAAAATAGAATAGAAAGCATAGCATACATGAAATGCATATATGACAAGTTCAGCCAAATGTACAACCAAACTATAGTTCATAAACTAAGCAAATATACAACCAGTAGTATGGTTTTATTCCCCACATAGGAAGATGAAACTGGATTTGAAATCCATTTTACAAATGTAAGTGTTACTTTTTTTCATATAATCTACTTAGCTATATTAATACTCGTTGGGAATTCAAGTGTGAATTAAAGTCTCATATTAGATAGAAATAAGAAAGTAGAGCATTATATAAAGGTGAAAGACCTATTAATCCATTAACTCATTGTCTTAAAGTTTTGGATAGAGAGTAATGTCAATCCCTTATGTAGTTGGACTTAGATCTCATGGTTATTGTGTCTTCCCAATGAACCTCCTCCTCGATAGACCCAACATTGGTATCAGAGTCGATGGTTCGTCTTGGTGACCGACTCAGACGAGTTCAATGGTCCCTGTATCGAAAGTCTTCCCTGTGAAGGCTTCTAGGTAAATGTGTCTCATCAAGATGAACGGTGGTACGAAGGGGTACTTGTGGTTGTGGAAAACCCATTTCTTCACATTTCAACTTATGACCTTGATATGTGATTATTTTTTTGTTATATTTAGTGTAACAAATAAAAAGATTCATAAGAATGTGGTTATTCATGTCTTGGATAAAAATCATCGTTCGAGCTATAATTAAAAATGATTGAACAAAAATAACACACACACACACGCACACACACACACACATACATATATATATATATATATGGTTTCATAGGTTCGGAGGTCCTTATATTTGTGGGTTTGTTTCAATTGGGTCCTCCAATTTTGGAACTGATCAATTGGGTCCCTAATTTGGTAAATTTGATTCAATAATAGGCTTTCCGTTAGATACAATTAACGTCGTTAACTTTTTTAACAAGTGGCAAAATGAGACATCCAGGTGGCACCGTTACTGTGTATACGTGGATTTTTATCATTTTAAATTCATTTTCCCACTTCTCTGACTACATTTTCCCTCTTCTCGACCTAGAGAGGCTTAACCATTTTTGAAATATTTCACACACCTCGAATGAAGCCACTCTCAGTTTCTTGTCCTATCAAAGCTCCAGTCAAGGCCCCCAACAAAGTTCCCACTGCAGAATCCATCAAAACTTGTTGTACCTTAACCATGACACATGGTGCCAATACGACAGGAAAAACATTAACCACACAACACAAATTTGTATGTCTTTGAAGATGAAAATAGCAAAACAAAACAACACTAGCAAAACAATCCAACCAAGAAAATGGCGAACCTCCACCCCATGTTTCAAGTTTCAATTTTTATAAAAAAAATACGCATTTCTGTCTCAATTGAAAGCCCCCAACATCACACAACAGAAGACAATGACAACAATCCACCCAAAAAGATTAAAAACACGACAAGAAAAGGCAAAACCCATGACGATAGGAGGAAAACAGAAGCAGATCAAGAGTTCAGATTAGATTATATAATGTAACGAAAGGAGAATGGAAATAAATAGAAGAGAAAGAAGAAGCGAACCTAATGCAAAGCGGAAGGTCAAGATCGCAGAGAAGATGTTCCCAATGACGACGGAGACGGCGAGGAGAAACCTAAACGAGTACAAGTTGCAGGAGACTCTGACGTAGAGAGGCTTAACCATTTTGAAATATTTTTGCACAACTTCTTTGGTGAAACGGTGGTGGTTGTTTGTTGGAAGTGTGTTTTTGGGTTTTGTTGTTTCCTTTGGAGGTGAAGACAGAGACGATGGGGACCTCTTCCACTTTGAATTTGACGGCAAAGTGCTTCCCCAAATGCGAGCATAAACGAACCCTAATTTCCTAATTTTGGGGAATATTTCCATAAATCATGCTTTTAATTTATTTCACAATTTAAAAAGATAAATATCCACCTATACAGCTCAAATTGTGCCACTGGGATCCCTCAGTTTGCCACCTGTTAAAAAAAGTTAACGGCGTTAATGATATTTAACGGAAATGCTATTATTGAATCAAATTTACCAAATTAGGGACCCAATTGATCAGTTCCAAAATTGGAGGACCCAATTGAAACGAACCCACAAATATAAGGATCACTGAACCTATTAAACCTATATATACATATACATACATACATATATATATATATATATATATATATATATATATATATATATATATATATATATATATATATATATATATATATAAATGAGTTTGCTAAGTTACGTAACCTCTTAAAACATACTAATTTTCGTTGGCAAAAATACCCTCATATATTATGGATTCTAAGTTTTAAGGTTAAGGATATTTTAATAATTTCTGATATCAACTAAAATTTGATATACTTTAAGAGGTTACGTAAGTTAGCAAACCCATATATATATATATATATATATATATATATATATA
>NC_028352.1:7590739-7660058 GCF_000741045.1 Vigna radiata var. radiata | reverse complement strand
ATATATATATATATATATATATATATATATATATATATATATATATATATATATATATATGTGTGTATGTTTGTGTGTGTGTTTGGTAAGTTATGTAACATCTTAAACTGTACCAAATTTTACAAATGGTTACTGTCTAAAAATTATCATGAAAATCAAAACATGTTTCATAAGTAAATAAAAGTCAAGACAATATATACTTTTAAAGAAAATTTATTTATTTTTACATATTTTCTTTCTAATTTTTTTTCTTTAAGCAATATTTTTTTAAACGAAAATAATTACATTTCTACTTTTGTTCTTTTAATGATAACTAATTTAAATCTAATTATTTGTAAATTAAATAGTTATTTTATTATTTTATGTTTTAAATTATTATTTTTTAAATTATTATTTATTTAAATTATGTTACTCTTTATACTTAACTTGATCATCTACTATATTAATTATCTACAACATTGAATATAATTTTACACTCTATCCGATATTGAGGTGAAAATAAAATTCATTATTTTTTAAAACTTTGACAAAAGAACCTTGTTAGTGATTTTGTTTTTTTTATCATCTCATTTTAATAGTATAAAACTATTAAAATAAAATATTACATATATGATAATAAAACTACTAGATGAAAACAAACTTACAAAAATGTTATCTACACTTGTGGAACCATTTGACTCCCTATTTACTTCTCTCGCTGGAATAACTGAAAAGACTGTATCCCTAAGCTCACACTATTTAGGTAATCATCGCAAAAGAAAAAATAATACATAGACAAGCAACACACAAGCAAGGGTAAACTATAATACAAACAATTAATAATATATTGAGACATGTTAAACATTATACACATGATACACATATCACTCCAACCAAACAAACTGATTATACATGACAATACATTGTCTGAACTGTCAAGACTTAGCATTAATTTTGAGCTATGACTTTTTGCAATTGGGTTTCACCCTACTACACATCATAAGGTTAGTCCTCAAATGCCTTTTTGCAAAATGGAGAGAGGCCCCTCTGGTTCGGACTTCCTGCTACTCTCACCACATGTGTCAAACCTCTCTATTTGAGAATGTGTAACCATTAGAGTGTCAGGATAACTCCTAATACTAAGCTCCCTACATTCATACTAACATACTTGAAACCACCACTGAGAAGTTCCTCCTTGGAACTCTCTTCCATACCTTTCAAACCATTGATATCACTTCACATTCACATAGTACACCAATACATGAAACTACTGATCATACATTAAAGAAATAGAAACACATAAACAAGTCATTAGAAATCACACAATAACACAATTTCTTTATGGCATATTGGTACTCACACTTAGGCAAGGAAAACAACTCTAAAATCCTCACCTACAGCTCTGGAAGGGTCCAAAGTCCCCAAAACAACTTAAAGAACGTCCAAAACAGACACCCAAAACCCTAAAAACCACCCAAAATGGGTACAGTAACGTCCAATATGACAATAATCGATTGTCATCTATAATTATCGATTATTGGCGAAAAAAATATGACCCCCTGATTGGAATAATCGATTATCAAGTGAGATAATCGATTATTCTTATAAGTTTTTGACATCAACATGATTTTTCTGGTTTTGGTGCATTTAGACAAATTCAATTGATCAAATTAGAACCTGTAACACTAATATTGATATGAAAACATGTTTATAGATGATATTAGAGTATTGCATTGGTCATTTGGATAGGAATTAAATGTACCAAAACCAACTCAACAACTAAAAACCCTCAAAACGGACTAAAAACCAACCTAAGATGCAACTTTCACCTTCATAACAGATTTTCACTGGTTTGAACCTTTGTCCAAGTTCTAATTTGTCGCATAACCTGTTCCCAACTCTCCAAAACAGATTAAAACCCTTACTTCAAAATCTCACTACTCAAAACCCCATTTTTACACTAAAAACGCTCTAAACTTCAACTATACATTACCTTTTCATTACATATCAGATTTCAATCACCTTATACCTCCAACAAGTCTTAATTTACCTCATGACAACACTTCAAAAGTAGTTTCCTCACATTAGCCCCAAATTCTCAAACTCACATATGAAAACCCTTTTTTTAGGCTTAAAACTCAATAATTTGACCAACTCTTAGTCCAACCACTTGAGTTCAATTTTCAAACACCAAACCAACATTATCACACACAATCTTAACATCATAGAACATCAATTTCACACCATTCCAATCATACACACATCATACTATCAGTATCACAAATTAACATACACATTATACACTTAATCATACATATTTCTCAAAATCATCTATAACTCATAGAAATATTAAATTTATAATACCAACACAACTAAATATGGTCTAGCTTCCCTTACCTCTCAAAGAAACTGCCCAACTCTACAACCGCTCCACTGATTACTTGAACTGCAAGGAATACCTAGACGAACCTACGAAACACCAAATTGACAACGGACAAAGTCCTTAGAATTTTAGATAAATCAAGAACGTATAGGAGATGCATGATTACACATGTAACAATACAATATTCCTCTAAAACAGATTTAAGAACAGAAGGGGAAAAAGGAGTCGAAACTTACTTGCTCTATTGAAGAAATTGGTCAGTTATATATGTAGACTTTGACGTCGTGATCGTCTAGGCACCTCTTGATCATCAAACTCTAGAAAAATGACTCAGAAGTTAGAATTCTTAGAAAGAACGTAGAAAACTCTAGAAAAATAGTTTCTAAAGAGATGGTACGTTTTAAAATAATGAAACTTGTTCATAACAAAACTAATTATAATAAAACCGTTTAATATTAAAGTAATCAAGTCATTATTTTTAGACTACCACCACTTGTAAAAATATTATTTTATGGGGATTTTTATTTTTAAATTACTAAAACGGACAATTTTTAAAAAATGAAATAGATAAATTATCTCAACATGGTACTATTTGAGTATATAATTTAAATGTAGATATTTTTAAAATTGAATTCATGTTAAATTAACATAATTTTAATTCAGCTTTTGACACAATTTCAATAAATATAACTTAATGCACTTAACTGAGATAATATGATATGACTTCAACTTAAAAATAATATACATTAAAAAATTATTTTTTTCACAATAAAATCATACCAAAATTTGACACAATTTCTCTATTTTCATAATTCAAAACTTCTATTTTAATAATTTAAAAAAAAATCATCATTTTAATGTTTTTGTCTAAAACTTTAATATAATTTAATTTTGAATTTTTAAAATTAGATGGACATAATAGTTTTAACTCAATCAAAACGTGAGTTATTAAAAAAAGTTAACTTAAGACTATACCTATTTATTTTTTAAAATTTGAATACTAAACTTTAACGAAATTTTCAACAAAGAAAATTCCAAATTCGGATATTAGAAAGAACATATTTAACGCATACAAATAGCACATGTTTCCATGAGAGCAGTTACTCTAATATGTAATAATTTTTTATTTTAAAAGAAGAGGTGGGCCCCACTATTTAAAATTGAAAATAAAGGTTTAAATTTCTTTTTGGTCCTGAGTTATAAGTTGATGCTTCGTTTTTTAAAATGTAAATTTTTGGTTCCTAAGTTATAAAAAATGTATCAAATGAGTCCTTTTTTGATTTGAAATATTGTTTTTGATTGTTTCCTAACAAGGTTTCATCTTTAGATTGCTCTGATTTATTTCTTAATAATAACAACACTCTAGATTACTCTTTTGTACTTTGATCATGAACAAAGAACTCATTTAATACATTTTTTTATAATTTAGGAACTTTTTTTATAACTTTGGAAGGAAAACTTTACATTTTTAAGAACGAAAGCTTTACATTTTTAAAATAGAGCGACTACTGAACATCTTATGTTCATAACTTAAGGATCGGTTTAAACCAAAATATAAGCTTCTGACGTTTTCATTCTTCCAAATCAGTAACTCCCACTCTCTTCTTTCATCTCCCACGCCCTGTTTTTCCGGTAAGAAAATGGCGTTACAGAAATCATTCCGAGAAAAAACAAACTCAGGAGTTAAAGAGTGAAGAAGTGATGAATGATGACACTAACAAACAAGGTTGCATGTAACGTTGAAGCGACAAATGTAAGAAGAACGCAGAATCCCCAAATCCCGAACAAACCAAAACACCATGCAACTCCTCAAAACCCCTCTCTCATTCATTTCTTCATTCACTCTTCTCTCCGCTCTCAATCATGTCCATTTACGCTCTCAAATTCCAAACTCACAACTTCATTCGCTCCATGTTGGACGATGTAAGCACTCTCTCTCTCTCTCTCACCACTCTCTCATCGTTTCGGTAACTAATCGTGTGTTGTTGTTCCGATTCTCGCAGGGACTCGTCAACGAGCAATTCGTTTACCATGAAACTGCGAGGTTACATCCTCTTCGCCGCGACGCTCTCCTACGAGCGGTCACCACCTACTGTCTCGCCTCCAAAGGCCTATTTTCTGCTATCACTATCCTGCTGTAACTATAACCGCCTAATTCTCTGTTTACGGTTTTGCTTCTTTTCTCATTTTACGCGAATTTTAGGTTTCTGATAATTTCCTGGCTTCGTTTCTCGCTGTAGCTGTGACTCATTTTTTCCTCTTGCGCAGTGAACAGCAGCAGGTTGATTTTGAAAGAGTTACTGATCTTGCTCGGGGTTTATATACCAGATCGAGCAGGTAATGATGTTGAATAAGTGAATTTACTGAATTTGGGGTTGGACTGTGTTTTTTATTATTTCAATGAAGTGGAGTGCTAACGGACTCTTTTTGAAGACATCCTTTATTATTGATTCCTTGAGTGTTATTTTCTTGAATTGTCTTCAAAAGAAAGAAATTATACTAGTTGTTCCTAAGGAATGAATATCCATTGCTGTAGTCCTGAAATCAGATGTTTCACTAACATTCAGCACTATTTTGAAGGATTTTACTTGAGGATTAAGGGATTGCTCATAATATTTTCTTACTTTGAAAACTATTCTGGAGATGATAATACTTTAAACATGAAATTGATGGTTTGTTTCTTTATTATTGGTTTAACAAATGTGACTTACCAATTTTGTATACTCCAATAAATTTCAACCAATAATAATGAGTGTCTTGTTAGCATCTCTCTTTTACTGGATATCCTTGTCTCATGTTTTGCAGAGAATTAGTTGCTGCTGCTTGGACTTTGTTTTGGTCATTTACTGCACAACGTGGAAATTTCACTTTTTATTCTAATATAACGTGCATCTGATTAGTTATTTGATTTCTGTTTGATGTTTAACATATTCCGAGCTCAACTTTCTTGTCTCTGCTTGACATTCACTGTTTAAGAGCTCAAAAAAGATGTAAAATGTGTCATTTTGTGTACCAGCGCCGGGGTGCCTTATGTTCTATTTTTTTTGTTAAGGTGTTTCTTAAGTGCCAATTAAATGTATGGAATCAGATCTCTACCATATATTTCATAACTGTTATTGATCATATTTGGAGATTGCTGTATTTTAAAAAAAATTACCAAATATAATTTTTCACGTGCTTTTTATGTTACATCATTGGTAATTAGCCTAGTATATCAGCCTGACCCTTATTTAGGTATTTTTAGTTTTAACCTTTAATATAGTCTAATGGTTATGTTGATTCATGTAACTCATTTCACCTAGAGGGACAAGGCTTATTTGTTGTTGTTTAGACTTTAGATATTTTCAGTAATAAATTTCGGTTTTCCCTTGGTCATTGTAGTATTGGTGCAGAGCGTGTAAAACATGCATGTGCTGAACTTATTCAAGCATCTGAGAGGAAAGACAAGGATAAGTAAGGAAACTCCTCCCTTGTGAATGTGTCGCTTATATTTACATCGGCATTAGACAAACTTGTAGGTTCTAGTTGATGAATGATGATCAGTCTGGCTTTGTTGGATACATGTTATACTTCTACCAAACTATGTCCAAACAATGGGTCATTTGCATTTCTGTAGCAGCTATTTTCAATATGTTCTAATTCATTGTCATATTATCTACTTGGATGCTTTAGTACCTACACAATATCATTCCATTTTGTATAATTACATATTATCTTAGTTTGATTAGGTGAGCAAGGATTTTTTTGAGATATTGGTTAGACATCTTGAAAAAAGCCCTGTGATGAAATAAGTCATCTTATTAATGTAAATGGAAGTATCAGGATCTTGCTTTATTAAAGAAAGTGTACCTTGTGAATTATTTCCATAATCCTATCTTATCAAGCTTACACTATATAGATCTGGATGTCTTAGGTTAATTGAATGCATATGTTGTTGAGAGGTCATCAGTTCATTGATTAGTCTGCTAAATTTTTCTATTATATTTTTTGGAAAATACAGTGTTAATAATCTTATGAAACCATGATACAGCACAATTAAAATTATGTTAGTAGAATATCAAATTTTTACCGACAGGAACTTAGAGAGTGGAAGATTGCATCATTGAATAATTTTTAATGTATATAGAACTACTATATCATAGATTCGTAGCAATAAATTATTTTGTTCTTTCTCTTATTGTTCAACATCCTAGATTTTGTTCTAAAAATTTACCCTTATCTTGTGATGTTTCAGTTGCTCCCTGTCTTTATATTGGACCAAGAACAGATTTTCATGTTTGAGGGACAAATTTGAAACCCTTGTGAAGGTACATCAATATCACTTTAGCTTTGGCTTCAGAGATGGATTGAATGCAGTTTCTTTTTCCTCTGTCAGCAACTGTTGTTTTGTACCTGGCTTTTGTCTGTGTTGTTAAATTATCAGTGGCAATTAATGAACTAAACCCTTTTGACATTCCGAGTTTGGTGTTGATGAATATGATTTTCTTTTGTCTTTATTAAATAAAAATGTGAAAGACTTTATTACTATTATTTTATACACTTCCAATTTCTGGTGGGTTTTGTAAATTGGAGTTGGTGCAATGTTTTGTATGTGCTGTATGTGTCAATCTAGAGTATGTTTTTACATGAAAAAAATGGAAGGTTATTCATAAAAATTGTTGAAAAAGAAGTGTTCTTAACTTGGAAAGACATTATATTTTTCAATTTTCTGCCTTTACTTAACTTTCTGAATTAATTCTTCATATTTTTATTTGCTCAAATTTCTAAAACACCAAATTTAAAGCATTTATGTTCAAATAAAAGAATATTAAACATACGAGGATTCAATTGAGAAGATTAAAAATAGAACCAAAATGGGAGTCACTTGAAATAGTTGTTATATTGATCACATTTTGGTACATTAGAGCTTTTCCCTTTTCTTAAACTTAGAGGTTTTTGCTTTTTAGTCAGGGAGGGGCTGTGTGCTTTTCTTTCTTCTCTTGTTTGGAATGAAATTACTGGATAAGTGAAGCTTTGAGATATAGTTCCAAAGCCTTTCTTTGGTGCATATGGTGGGACTGAGAGCTCTTTTGTTTTGCTATATTTTTACAAAATTCATTGTGATTTCTTCATAGCTCTATGTACGGAGGATACCCCATTCTCCTTATTCATTACCTATTTGTGTTAGTAACTTATCTTGAATCAAGAAATGAAATGGATAAAAAGGACAAAAGGGAAAAAGATATCTTTATGTGATTCTATTCAAATCTTATAGTTTGTGATATCATAAACTTTCAAGGTGAATATGCTCAAAATTCAGGTATATTATGATTTTTTGCTTGCGATGAATTCATCCCTTGCATTTTTCATGTGAAGTGGAGAATGCAGATTGATAAAAAAACATGCTCTAATGATTTAATGTTATCTTTTTAAGTTCGGTTGCAATATATGTGCAAATTTTAATAGGAGAGTCATCTTTTAGAATTAATATTTGTCTATGCTATTTTCTGAGTTTTGTTCCTTCACATGGATGTATATCAGGATGCTACTAAGAAATTAAAATCTTATGTTCTTATTATTTTTTATCCGCAACTCTTAAATGCTACAGATGGAGAGGTCTATTCTCGACCTTGAGAATGGTCAGTGAGAAGAATGGATCCTTTTGATATCTACGGCAGAAGCATATCTGGTTGAAATTTCTGATGACATGCCTTGGTAATTTCAGTTGCTATTTTATATGCCTTTGGACACAGACTTTGGTTCGGGGTAATGTGATAGTCAGTTTTCAGTGTACCTATGAACTTATTCATGTACATTTCAGCTTCATATTATGTGGTTTTATTATTTATGGGTTAAGTCAGAGTGCCCTACATATGATATACAATTTATGGATGATTTCAAATTTCCTTTTGAAGGTTATATTTGGACTTTGAGAGTTATTCTATTCTAAAGTTTTGTTAATTACAGTTTACTTTTGGCATTGCATAATAATTCCTTGGTTGCTATCTGAAACTACTTTCAGTTGAAAATGTCCTGATACAGAGGTGGGCAATTGGAAGTCCTCAGTAGTTTTCTGTTTTATTATTTTTTTTTTCATATTCTTTATTCCCTTTTGTTTTAATGTTAGATAGAAAGATTCTGCTGTATAAACTAATTTTAGTAGTGTGAATTCACCGAGTACTATGTGTAATTGCCCTTATTTATAATATTTGATATTATTGGTGCCGGAAGGAATAACCTGGTATTGTTTCTCTATAATGGCTAAATTTTCTTATATCCAACTAATGGTACTCCACCCCTGCTGTTGAGTTGACCTATGAACTATGGATTTGGATCCTAGTTGAAGTGTTGCAATGTTGTTGAATAAATTTCCGACAACACTTGTCGACATTTCTCATCAAGTATCTAATTAAAAGAAAAGTATTGGCCCAAACACTTTAGGCACCACCTCTATACAGTTAAGGCAATGGTGCTTATACCTCCATGTGAATGGACACAAGCCAATATCATTAAAAAATATTAAATTTTTAAATTTTAGAAAACCAACTTAAAATATAATATAAAATTTGAAAGCGATATACTTGTTGACGTAAAAGAAATAGAAACCTGACTTATAGAGGGTGAATATATCTTTTTTATAAGATATTCCAATTTCTAATTTTAACATTTTCTGTGAAGTGACTAAGTTCATTTGTTGTAGAACCATATTTCTTAATATTTTAATGACTTCTCATCATAAGAAAAAAATTTGAATATCAAGATTTTGATAATCAATTTAGATCTTTTGTTATATTCATCTTACTTTATTTCAATAATTTGTGATTATACACATTTGCGCATAAAGTCTCCATGTTTTATATCTTAGGCATTAATCGTGTTAGTGTTTGTATTGTGCCTAGTGTTTGTGTTTTGTAGGATTTGTCTCTACTGCTCCCCTGCAGTGACTAGAACGAATAGGAAAAATGGAACTGGTAATCACATAGACATTTCAATACTTAGGTTGGTACTATAGCAAAGTAATTGTAGGTACATAAGGCTTACCTGAACCATAATCCTGTGTTGCTTATTTATAGTGTGTGTGTTCGGAGGGGGTTAGGGTGAGACAAAGCTATAGTAATAGTAGCCGATCTCCATAACACATACCACATACCACCAAGCCCTATAAGATACACGCTTTAAGTTTGACCATATTGTAATTCTTGCTTGATAAACTATAGCGGAGACAGGTGAGAGAAATACATGTGCACTTGCACACTAAATGATTTTATCTTTTAATTCCTAAATAATGGATAGACCTTCTTTAGGGTAGCAAACTTTTTACTTATAGATAACCCTATAATCAAGTTACATCAAAACCCGAAACTTCGAGTTTTCATCCTGGAGTTGTTCTTTAAGTTATTTGAAAATCATGAAGTTTGCCGGAAGCTTCTACTTCATACTTTAAGTTTTCAGGAGGCTGCTCCTTGACATAAGAGCAGTTTATTAGCCAAGTTGTCACAGATAACTTTTGGTGATTTTGTTTCTCTGGTATTTAGCTGACCTTGCACATATAAGTGATTTTTTTTTCATTAACTTTGTGCATGTCTGGGGGATGGGCGGCGACTATTTATGCTTTTCCTTCTTGAGTGGCATTTTTTAAAAGAAAAGAAAGATGAAATGACTCATCCAAAAGAGACTGAGAAACAAATTCATACTGTCAATTTTTTCAAAAATGAAATATTCTTAGTAAAGGAGAGCGTCAAAGTTTAACGTTAGATGATAAGGTAGATGGTTTTGAAAAGAAAAGTCTCAAATAATAGCTAATGTGGAAAACGATTTTGACAAAAATATCTCAAACTTCATATAATCTATTAAGGAAAAGGATTTTGAATACTTATCTATTTTCTCCAGTACACGCAGAATGGTGAATAATCCTAACCAAAAGCTCAAAAGTATACTTTTATGATATTATTGTGACCTACACTAGTATGGAAGTCAATCTGACTTTTTTTTTTCTTAATTTTAATGTAATATCATAAAGAGAAAATGAGTTTTTAAAATCTACTTGTTATTGTTAGTTTTAATGATAGTTTTCTTTTTCTTCTTTATTTGTGGACCATACCTATCTTTTAGCTTACAAATGCATAAATATACATACACACACACATAAATATATACACACGCACACATGCATAGACATATACACATAAACACACACCCCCACACACATATACATACGGCCTTCCAATTATTGATTGCTAGAATTTGTGTGCTTGTTTTTTAAGTAGAATCCCTGTTAGGTCTTCAACATATACAAAGTCTTCAACTTAATGGCATTAAAATGGTCTCAGTAATTTCCCTGAAAGTACAGCAGTACTGAGATAGAATAGGGTATTCTAATTAGTAATTAGTACGTTATTATTTCTTAAGAGTTAATGCTAAAAGATATGATTATCTGTCAGTTTACACATGTGGCACTAATTAAGCTCTGCAACAGGACAACATTTGTTTGTCTGTACTGATTTGGGGTATTTAAATCTGCAAGGGAAAAGTTAGCAACTCTATTACAAAACAATCTCTTCCAATCAAACCCTTCTAATTTTGATTTTCTATGGTGGATGCTTTTCTTTATTTTAACTTTTTTTTTTAATAAAAAGTGAGTATGACAATTCTCTAGGGGCTTCTGCTAGGATACATGTATTCATTGTTTGATGAGGTAGATAAACCCTTGTTAAATGATTTAATTCTGCTCCGTAATTGATTGGAGAAAGGATCTCTTGGAGTTTCCATGTTTAAAATCCTGTTTTTTTTAACCTAATTTGCTTTTTGTGGCGTGTCATTACCAGTTCTTTCTATATGGAGTGACTCAAACCTGTCCTCAGTATATTGAAATTAAAATTATTTCCGTTGGTATGAAAATTTTTATTATACATTTTTATTTGGAGAACTTGCTTCAACATCGAATACTGAAATTTTCTTGCCGTGAACTTCTGTGTCAATGTTACAAATAACTGTTCACATGGTTACTTTTCTTGCCTTTCATGGTTTTCTCCTTGTATTGTCTTTGAATTTTGTAGAGATAGATATGGTATCTCACATTTCAGATTCTCTTAGTGGATTCTGGTTTGGTCCTCCTACTTTTGTGTTTCTTTTTTCTATTAATTGTATTTATAATGTTGCAAATTATTAGTACAGGTTCTAGTGTTAATCTGGTTTGGATTATTGCAACCTATATTATGATGCAATAACATTTTCCTTTTGATTAAAAAAAGAGCTGATAATCATTTTTGTCTTTCTGACCTGTGCTTCGATTTCTTTATCTACAGTGATATTCTGAAAGTTGATTTCTTTAAGCTGGTTTCCCTAGCCGTGGAATGGAGGAAAAGAGTGCAAGGTATAATTGTCCATCTATTGGGTTTATGCCTACTGGTAAACCGGGCATATCTATATTCTTTGTTATCACTTTCTTTAATTGGACATAGACATTTAGTCTACAATGAGATCTGGTACGTTCTAAAGGACAGAAATAAGTGAAACTGGCCAGAGTATACAACAAGAAAACATAACGCCTATAATTATTTTTACTTCATTCACTGTCCATCTGTCTTTATTCTGTTTAATTATTTTTTATCTTCTAAAGAAAAGAAATATTATTGTCAAAGTAACTGTTGGCCTAAAATCATGAGCTATTGAGCAATGGTTTAAAAATTGTTTTTGTTAAAGATTTAGAACCAATGTAGGACTTCGAACTTTTACTATCCTAATTCTTCACAGTAGATAATATCAATTTCAGCATAACACAAAGTGAACATGGATGTATTTTATTTTCTTCAAAGTTCAGACTCAAAAAGGCTCTTGCTTACAGGGGTGTATTAATACCATCATACATTTTGAAGTTAAAACTACTTTTAGGCATCTGTTTTTGTTTTCCTTTCTGAAATATGATTTCTAACAGTTTTCAAAGATAACCTTTAAAAAGTGAGAAGGCTAAGTTTGAAATATCGAACACTGTTTGTGGTATTTATAGCCAGCTAGTGTTCCTTGTCTAGCAACATACTTCCCTCTACCTTTTTGTCTGTATTGGTTGATTTTGTTCGCACATCTAACTTCTTCTCTCTTTAATTACATTTATTGCATCAATTTTAAGCATAGCTATTTAGTGTATAATATGTTAAAAACTTAAAAGATCTACGACTGCAGCATAGGGTGAGTTATAGATCTTTTATTCAGGCTTTAGAGCATCTGGCAAACTAGGTTTTTTTATGCTGTGCTGTACCATTTCAAGTATGTGATGAACCATTGCATGCTCTCATAAGCATGAACGTAATATAAGCATAATAATATTTTACTAAAATCCAAAAAAGAAAATTAAAATTATTTTGCCATACCATTTTTATGGTAATTCTTCATAGTAACTGATATTAAATGTGCTTTTATTATATAATATCAATTAGGAAGTGTGTCAGATGAGTGATCAACATTTGAATCTTCAATTGACTTGTTTGTATTTGTATTGGTGATTGCGTAGATACAATTAGTTAATGTTCTGTTCTAGAGATGGCATCTAGTACGGAATTATGAAACCCCAAAGAAATGCGTTTGTTTGGAATTTAATTACATACATTTTTGTTTCTCAGTTTAATGGGTGTGCCAGTACATTTTTACATACTTATCTGCATAAACGAAGTCCATTTATTGCCTTGCATACATTTCTCTTTATCCATTATTTAACTTTAGATACCACACTTAAGAATTTATTTTGTTAGAAAAACACAAGCTTTAATTGCCATAATTTATTTGCATTAGTTACTGTCTTTAGTTTCTATGGAATTTATTATATTTAATATCCCTGTTTCATTTTTTTAGTGAGTATCATTAAAAGTGTTTGTTTTGTAGGGTAGGTTAACCTAAGAATCACTCGAATCCATCCATGTTTCAAAATTTCTCTCCTGCACAGAAGTGCACATGCATACACCCTTGCTTGGAGATTTTCAGGTATGATCACATCACACCATATTACAAACCAGCTTTCTTTAGAAGAAAAAAGTGTTTCTTCAAACAAAAGAAAAGTAAGAGGAAAGCGCAGGACTTGGTAAATGTATTATTTTTTTTTAGCATACTTTGTAGACATCTTTTCAACTGTTTAATATGATACGGCTGGACACCAATGTAGGCCTGCCGATTTTATCACTATATTTATGTATGGATGTTTATACTCTAGAAAAACCAATTCTAAATTCTAATAATAAAGCATAGACGCACTGAAGCTCCTTGTTCGAATTTCTTATTCGAGGGACACATTTCCTGAACCTTTGAATATGTCCCCTGAACATTTGAATATGTCCGGAAGTAGGGGTTTGTTTTTAAATTTTTTATCCACGAGGAAATAAAGATAAGTCATCGAATAAGTTTTCTATCATCTCTTATTATTATTTTTTATTGAAGTTATATAATTATATAAATTTTGAAATGAAAAATTTATGTTCAATCACAAATGCCTCCAAACTACTCCTTCCAGACATAATTTTTACCTTTAATTTTGTTTCATCTTCCCTTCTGGTTACTTTGTGCTAGTTTTCTTGAACAAATTATTGTCTTTAGGTTCATTGCGAGTTATGGACTCAATATATTTGGGAAAACTGGGCCAGTAGGAGAAAATTATGAAATTATTCTTTGGATCCTTCTTCCTGCACACCATAGCCTTATGAAAATTACCTAATCACCCTAGATTAAAAATATTGAAAACCCTAATATTTCTCCCTTTTACTGCGGCACCTCAATTATTTGTAGGACATTTATTGCTGTGTTCTTATATTTTTTAAAATTCCAATTATACTGTTGTTGTAGTTATAATTTTGGATCGTGGTATTCGTAATATTTCAAATTTTATAATTCATAATGTAAATTATATTGTAGAATGGTATAGTTTATAATATAAATTTGGAAAATGATCTGAAATATAAATTCCATTTCAAATTATACAATTTGTAATACATTATCTTTTGGATTATAATTTGTAATGTAAAATTACATTTTGAATTATATAATTTCTACGTTACAAATTTTAAATCTATGAAGGAAATTTGAATAGTCAATTTAAAATGGAAATTACATTATGGATTATACAAGATGCAAGATTATATTTTGGATTATAAAATCAATTATATAAATTGGAATAATCAATCTAATATGAAATTACATTTTGGATGGTATGACAATTCATAATGTAATGTAAATTTACATTTAAGTATTGAAGTTGTAGTGGAAAAATGGAACATAGTAGGGAAATTAGGGAAATTATTTGTCGTAAATAATTTAGGGAGATACTTTAAAAAAAGCAAAAGCAAAAGTAAAATTTGTTTGCCTTCTTCAGCAAAACTTATAGGAAAATCAGTTTTTGTCCAAAAGTGATGAGTTTTGTGATGAATTTTAATGCGCAATGTCCATTAGGGATTTCAAGAAGAAGCTCCTCTAAAAATTTTCTTGCAAGATTAGGAGCAGATGTCATGCATATGAAATGCACATGTAATAATATTCTTGCTAACAAATGCAAATGCACATGTCAAAGTGTGAGAATTGAGAATTGAAGTGTAGAGGGAGCAAGATTCTTTCCTCTTGCACCCCATTGTTTCTTTTTTTTTTTTATGCACCCCATAATATATCTTCCTTATTTCACAGCACCACTGCATCTCTATTATTTGCTCCCAGCACTCCAATTCTCAATTCCCACAAACAATAATATTTCTTAGGCATGACATTTGCTCCTAATCTTGCAAGAAATTCTTTAAAAAGGAGCTTCTTCCCGAACTCCCCAATGGACATTGCCCATCAAAATTCATCACAAAATTATTCATTTTTGGGCAAAAATTGATTTTCCCATAAATTTGGTAAAGAAGGCAAACAAATTCACCTTTGCTTTTGCTTTTTTTTTTTTAAATCTCTCCCGGCATTGTTTGCAACAAAAACAATTTTTTCAATGTATAACCTTAATAAGTAATGTAAATTTATATTATAAATTATATAATCTAAAGTGTAAATTTGCATTAGATATTTTATATTTGTATTAGAGATTATTTGTATTTTGGATTGATTTTTTATATTTGTATTAGAGATTATTCAATATGAAATATAATTTTTAAATTGATTATTTAAATTTGTATTACAAATTATATAATTCAAAATATAATTTTACATTACAAATTATATAAGTCTAAATATAATTTATATTAATGTTTGTCTTTCAAATTTACATGAATTTTACAATTAAAATATAATTTTATATTACGAATGGTATAATTTAAAATGTAATTTACATTCTAGATAATTTTTTAAATTTGTATTATTGATTATAGGGTTAAATATGTTTTTAGTCCCTATACTTTGGGACGATTTTGGTTTTAGTCCATTTTCAAACTATGGTACAATTTAGTCCTTCAACTTCAGAAAACTCTGGTTTTAGTCTTTTTTACCAAATTTGTTTAGGTTTATATTTTGTTTCAAGCACGTTTCTCGGTTAACATTGAAGCAAAAATGTGTCAAACAGTGTAAACAATCCAAATGCTATAATGAAACGTGCTTGAAACAAAAAATAAAGTTAAAAAATTTGGTAAAAAGGACTAAAACCAGAGTTTTCTAAAATTTAAGCATTAAATTGTACCATAGTTTGAAAATGGACTAAAACCAAAATCGTTCAAAAGTACAGGGACTAAAAACATATTTAACCTTTGATTATACTTAGTTTTACCTTACAAATTATAGAATCTAAAATTTACACATTACTGAAACTATAATCACAATATGATTATAATTGGAATTTAAAAAAATATGAGGTGCATTAAGAAATCCTGTTATTATTGTCACAAATTACCTAAACTTCACAATGGGGGATTTATTTTTTCCATCTCCATATATTCTTTTAGCACTTCCTTAAAATTAAAATTTTCACTTTATTATCAAGAAATGATTTATAGATTATGCATTCCAGAAGGTTGACATAAAAAAAAGTTTTCATGTGATACAGTCTAAAAGTAAATTTTTTATGATTTTTTTTTTTAAATTGTATAATTTGGAAGTCATTTATAATTTTGAATTTTGTAATGTGAAAATTCTTAATTTTTAGATTGTGTAATATCAGAATTCTTTGACTTATGAAAGTTCTTTTAACTTGTGGATTGTATAATTTGGATATTATCTTTGGCAAAAAAAAAAAAATTGTAAAATTTGAAAGTTATTCTTTTCATATAAAAAGTGTTTAGATTGTGTAATCGTAGAGTGTCTTTAGATTGGGGAAGTTGGAAGTTGTTTTGGAGTTTCACATCATATAATCAAAAGTTTTTTTTTTTGTGTGTAAAAAATAATTCCTAAATTAGAGAATTCAGGAGTAAAAAATAACTTCAACCATAATATTTGTGTTGAATAAATCTTCATATATTAATAATTTAGATAATTTTAATGATAATAAATTAGTAAAATTTAATTCTTTTAACTAATATATCTTTTTTTTTAAACTGTCATTACTATTATAAAAATTTTGTAGGACTTATAATAACTTAGTTTGCATCATAATATTTTTGAGACTATATCCAATTCTTTAACCCATGTTAAAAGTATAAAATCACATTTTATAATTTTAAGTTAACTTAGTTCAAAAAGTGCAATTTAAACATTAAAGTTCAATAAACAAATTAATTTAAAATACTGTATGATTTATACAGAAGAAAGTAAAAATAAGAAAAAGAAAAATTCATACTGTTTCATCCAAATAGCAAAAAGAGGAAAAAAATATAATATATTCTTTTATTAACAACTTTTTTTTACAATAGGTAAAAAAAAAACAAAATATTTTATGTTCCATTGATGTCCAGTGTTTATTCTTTCCCAACCATATATTATCCTCAACAAAACTGCAAGTTTGGCCATCACCATCTGATGATATTCGCATATTCAAAACCATTATTCTCTTTTTCTATGTGGCGCACTGCTAGTGAGAAGCCACAAACTGCAGTATGGGAAGCACCTCCTTCTGCATGCTCCACTCGTCCCTCTGCAAATTCCCATCTTCATCTGGGTACAGACCAAAGACCAAGTTGCGAGCTCCTACATCCTCCTGCTTGGGCCAGCAAGACCCAGTCTGCAGCAAAAGAACCATTCTTTTAACGAGCATAGCCCTTCTTCCATTTCGCCGTTTGAAGAGGGCCCCCGCTCTCGAACCACCAGCCGCAACTCCAGGTAAGTTTCTTCAATTTGCATTTATAAATTATAATAGTGTAATTGCATATGGGTCACTGAATTAGCATGTAGTATCCGAAAGAAGAGTTCTTGGATTGGTTTATTGCATGACCCAAATATTTTCTTATACGGGTTTACCTGCAATGTATTCTATTAGAAGAGAATTTTGAAACAACGCAATGCTAAATGTTTGTAACAGTTATTTTGGAGGATTCTTCAGAGTTCACTTGCATTCAAGTTAGGATCCAAGATTCAAGGGGTGAATGCAATGTGATGTGTTCGAAATTTAAGAAATATGGACTTTGAGTGTCTTTGTTTTTGGTGATCATTTTTAACTCCCGGAAAAGTGATACAATTGATTAGAATACTGATAGAAGAGAAAGAAATGAGAAGGATGTGTTGTGGTGGATGTTCTCTCCTTTTCTGCCTCATAATATTCTGAAAAGAAATTAGAATTTGTTTTAAGTTTCAAGTTGTGAAAATGCATGTTCTTTCTTTTTGGTTCTAGGATATTATAAAATCTCAATTTTTCAATTCGTTTCCTCTAAGATGAAAGAGAGATGGATACTTAGAAACTTCCTTGAATAAGTTCTTATTGATTTGCTGCTTTTTGCTTGTGACATGTTCTATATTACCAGACTGATTTGTTAATTTAAAAGGAATGGTTGATTATTTTACATATTATGCCTCTTATAATATACCATTAGAGTTTCATACATATGTCAAAAAGGTCTCCATTTCCCCCTTTTTTGACCTTCTTATGCTTACAACATACCCTTGCTCTATTTGTTGTATATTGATATCTCATGAGGTCTGCCCTCCATCCCTCCAGAGAAAATTGTATCTTTAGGACCTCAAGTGTTGTTCTGTTATGGGTTTTATGTGGATTAATCAGTCTTCTTTTTGAAGGAACTTGGGGGTAATTATTCATTCTCCTTGCAGCTGAAGAAAATGAGGTGAAGACAAAGGAGGATAACCAGGAAGCTGAGGTTTGTATGGGGTTAAGATTAGATACCAATGTTGAATAGTAAATTTATCCTTAGCTATCATGGTTGTGCCTTGGATGTTTAGTTAATCTAAACTTTGTAGCTTCTATGGACAGACAGCACCTGAAGTGGAAACACCATCAAATTCCTTTCTGTCTCTCCTGAATGGAATTGGAATATTTTCTTCTGGTGTGCTGGGTGCTCTCTATACACTTTCTCAGAAAGAAAAGGCTGCTGCTGATGTAACAATAGAAACAGTAAGCTTATTTTAACTCTTATGTTTCTTAGATGTGTGTTAGCCTTTGAGGGATGTCTCTCTTCCTAAAAAACCTCCTAAGGTGAAAAGGGGAAATGAGGAATTATTCTTCTGTTACTAAGGAAACAGAAATTCTGGTCACTTTTGTAAGAAATGTGATTCAAACAGTTTGTGGGTTATGTGTAATGATTAGTCAGTTTTACAGTTTTATAAGTAATTACTGTTTTATTTAAAATGTTGTAACTGCTATGAGTGTGTAACAGTGTGCATCAGTGAAAATAAGTTTCTTTCTGCATTCCACTTCTCTTGTGTTCTCTTTTTAGTTCCAACAACATTCCACTTTTTTTTTTTTTAAAGTCATTTTTATTATTTATTAATTAATATTTAAGCAGTATTTATACTGGTCAATGTGCACAGATGAGCTGTAAACTGAAGAAAAAGGAAGAACTGATTGTTTCCTTAAAGAAGGACTATGAGCTGAAGTTACTGAATAAGCAGGAGGAACAAGCCAACCTACTTGAAAAGGCAAAGGAAGAGAAGCAAGCATTGATAGAACAACTAAATTCTGCAAACAGTACAGTCAACCACTTGGGGAAGGAGCTTAAAAATGAGAGAATTTTGGTTGAGGATCTGAAACTTCAAATTGACAGACTTGAGACTGAGCTTTCAAAGATTGATACAGATAAGAAAGATCTTGAAAGCAATTTGAAAGAAAAGATAGATTTCATTGGAGTTTTACAGGAAAGAATCAATCTTCTCAGTGAGGACCTCAAGGACAAAGAAGATGTTGTTAAGAATCTCAATTCATCTCTAGCAGCAAAGGAGTTGGAATTGAAGAGATTGAATTCTACCTATGAGAAAACCAAGGATGACTTATCCAGTGTACAATTGCAGATTCAAGGGTTGAAAGATGAACTACTTAAAAGCCAACAGGAACTAGAAGCTAAAGATTCCTTGGTGATGGAACTAAATTCAAGATTGAGCTCCTTAACTCAGGAGAATGATGATTTTAGGAGTAAATATGATGTCATGGAGAAGGAATACAATGACCTAAAGCTCACTACTGAAAGAAAGGCTGCTTTGGATTCTAGGGTTTTAAGTGAAAAAGAAGAGGAGCTTCTTCAGCTAAAGCATCAATTTGAACTTGCCCTGCGTGAATCAAGCAAAAACCTGGTCATCAATGGTGATTTATCCCGGGAAAGAGATTTGTTGAAGGAGGCTCTTGAGAATCAATCTGGTAAAGTGAATCATTTGAAGCATGAACTTCAAGACACCCAGGGAAATCTTGAAAAATCAAGAAAAGAGTCTGCTGAATTGGAAAACCTTTTAAGTGAATCAAACAAACTGCGCAATGAGCTTGAGGTTGAGGTGTCTAAGCTTTCATCCGAGCTCACTGAAGTTAAAGGATCACTACAGAGAAGTCTTGATAATGCAAAACATGAGGCAGAGATGCTAGCAAGTGAGGTTACAACTGCAAAGGAACATTTTAAGAAAACNGAAGCAGAGCTACAAGGTAAGTCCCATGATTTAACAATTGCTCTTGAAAAGTGTGATAGCCTACAAAAAGAATTAATTGAGATATACAAAAAGGCTGAGACCACAGCAGAGAATTTAAAGGAAGAAAAACAGTTAGTTGATTCTTTGAAAAGAGATATACAAGCTTTAGAGAAGCAAATCTCAGAAGACAAGGAGTCCCGAAAGTCTCTTGAGACGAACTTGAAGGAGGCTGTCAAATCACTTGATGAAATGAACCGAAATGCAACGATCCTTTCTAGTGAACTACAGAGAACCAACTCTCTTGTTTCTAGCCTTGAAAAAGAGAAAGAGTTGCTTATGAATTCCCTAGCAGACCAAAGAAATGCAAGCAAAGAGGCCAAGGAAAACATTGAAGAAGCTCATAACCTCATCATGAAACTCGGCAATGAAAGAGAGAATTTAGAGAGAAAAGGGAAGAAATTGGAGGAGGATTTGGCTTCTGCCAAGGGTGAGATATTGAGCTTAAAGAGCCGAATCAGTTCTTCTAAAGTTGCTGTTAACAATGAGAAAGTGCAGAAAGATGGAAGTGAAAGCAAGGTGAATTCTTCAAAAGTTGCTGTTGACAACGAGCAAGTGCAGAAAAATGGAGGTGAAAGCAAGGTTACTGTAACTGCGAGGAAGACTGAGAAGAAGAAAAGCTAATCCACAATAACATAGGAAAATTTTAGTGAGTTTTCAATTGCTGTTAGAATATTCTGTAATAAACTATTTGGAAGCCAATTGATGTTGAACTCTATTCACTTTGGCATGCAAGAAATTCCATTTTCCATTTTGTAATAGTATTATAAATAATTTTTTTTGACAACAGAACATATGTTATTATTTTATTCTTCTGTTTGAATTTATTTTAAAAAAGAATATTTGAAATCAACCGATTATAAATTATCATGTATGCGTTATTAAAAAAGAGTTGTTAAATTAACTTTTTCATTATACAGATGGAAATTGTTAAACTTGTACCACAGTTGTTTTCTGATACTTTTCTTTAGTAAAGCTATATAAATAAGGTGAGAATACTAACCATCTTCTGCATCATAAACATTGGTGTATATACAACAAATTTTCCTTGTATATCAAACATATCAACAAGCTTGCAACTGCTCTTTCTTCCTGAGCTGTAACATAGGTGATTAGGTTTTGCTGACTGATTTATAGCATTCTTTCCTTTGGATTAAAGAGGTACGTGATGAACCCTTTGCATGTTCTCTCATGAGCATGAAGGTAATATAAACCTAAAGCAGCTTATATTCTTCTCTAAAAATGAAAAGCAGACAAATTAATAATTTGTTAACTATTTTTCAGCAATTCCTAGACATGGATGCCGATGAAAGATGCGACAAACATTTGAACAACTTTACTACGTACTCACAAAGTTGCGTGATTTTGATAACTTTATATAATTCATTTTAAATTAACGTGATTTTTTACATAATCGATTCCAATTGAACACGAGTTTGCAGTAAAATGTGTTGGATAATAGATATTAAAAAATAATTTTGACAAGTAATATTTGGAAATGCAACCAAAATTAGTTTTGGATGTGTAATCACTAAAGTAACTTAAGTTTGACGAAGGATGTACATGAAACAAGAAAACGTTGACAAAAGATATATATGACTCAAGTTAGTAGTGATACAAAAGCTGCTTCTGTTAGCTTCAGGGAGACTTTAGTGTAAAACTTAGAACCATGTTTCTAACACAATGCAAACCATGGATAATTGAGAATCAGGCTACGTTTTTATACGTATTAAAGACACTGTTTTATTTATACATAGGAACAACTAAATAAAGATTGCATTGCGAAAAAAGAAAAATCTAAACAAAAACCGTGAATTCATTGACAGATTCATCAAGACCCTTTACATGTTGTTCCATGTTTCCATCTGAAAAGGAGAAAAATCGAACAAGACCCTCAATCACGAAAAGTTTCATCATGAACCAGAAGATGAGGGATTTAGTTTTTTCTTTTTACTAAAAGCATTCTACCAATTCAATTAATCGTCACTAGTTTATGTTATGTATTATCCAATATGATGTAGACATTTTACCTTTGATTTTCTCAACAATGATTAAGATTTACTTTAGCCACTAAAGTGGATTGCATTTGAACACTTTAGTGGAGTAAATTCCAATTAAATGATATAAAATTATGTTTTTTGGTTCACATTATTTTACAAAAACAACAAAATTGTCCTTTTTCTAAGATTTATTTATTTTTTCAAAAATCATAGATTCATACGCTTCCGTACTACATCTCTCATTTAAGTATTTATTCTTTAATATATGCATTGGTAAGCATGATTTTGAATGACTGCAAAACTAATATGGCCAAGAGAACTTAAAAATATATTTTTCTTCGGATATTTAGGATCTTAAGATAAAGTGAGTTAATTTTTTAAAACTTTATCTCAAAAAGTTTCCATTAAACCTTATAGAATATTCTCGACATAATACAAAAAACTATCTATAATCTTGGCTACAGTTTCTTAACATTAATAACTTTTTAAGAAGATCAATTTAGTCGCTTATGGTTTTAGGAACTTGCATTGTATGACGACAGAAATATTTCATTAATCACGGTAAACATTTCATTTACACGTAATTTACATCATGGAGATGATAAATAGAATAAAAGAATTGCTTTGAGCAGTGTCAAGGTTGACTAATCTCAATTGATACACTATTTCTCTGATTCTAGGCACTAATTTAAACTATCTAAGTTCTAAAATCCAAGAGGTACACTCTAGGAGAAGCTGGAATTTTTGACGAGATGCTATGTTAAAGAAAACCTGCATCTTTCTGCGAAATTCATTTGCATCTTCCTTGCAACTAAACGAGCCTGCACATGCGCATTGTTCTGCCAAATGTGCAGCTTTCACCTGATGGCACTTGATACACACCACATCTTGCAGGTGGTATAGTCGTTCTCTTTGTCTCACAGTCTGAAGAAGAGCATTTTCCATCACCTCACGGTCATAAGGCTGCCCACACTGTGGCACAGCACAACGCCACTCCTCAGTTAATAAAGCCGAATCCCGGCACAGGTCCAAGTCTCTGCAGTCATTACAATAGCTGAACCCAAAAAAACAAAATTAAAACATGTGAATACAGGAATCTTAATGCCCTTTATTTGCCTCCATGGTTAACATTGTTGCGATAGTCAACCTCTAGTGAGAAATCTTTTGCTCTCCAATAATGAAAACTAGTTAACTTTTTACCTGCATATGACGTTGGATAAGACGAATGAATGACAAGGATCATGAAACTCGGCTTCGGGAGCAAACTCTCTAACACCAACATATTTTAGCAAATTCTTTCTCAACACCTGCAAGTGAACGAACCAATCAGAACTACTGTTTGGATCACCTCAGCGTAGAGACAAGAAAATCAACAGCAGAAGAAAGAAGTCATTCAACCTAAATTACTCAAGGAAATATATGAATCTGCTATGGAATTATATGCATTTAAGAAGGAAATATTTCATGGCCTCTGAAATATATTAGAAGTATTCTATGTGAGAACATACAGCAGCAGTACCACAAAAATATAATATTAATGATAGTATGATGATAAGACCGCATTATGTCATTTAAGGAAAACAAGTACAAAAATTGTAGCAAATCCCTCTTGAAGACATCCTTTATTATGTTATGAAACAAATAAATGAATAGCTGTTAAAAATATTTTTTGCTAGCATTGCTTAAACAATTATTACCAAAACTTCATGCTGCACACTTTGGTCAAGAGCCAGGACAGCACAGACATGCTTGATAAATTCCAAGGCAGCATCCCCTCTATGTAATTCAGGGCCTGGTGATATACTCTGGTTGTTTTCTGATTTGCTCACCCCCTTCATATGACGACTAATATCGTGAACAATTCCCAGCAGTTTGTCCGCAAAGTAAGAGCTAATCTGTGGAATAGAATATGCAAAAACAAAATAAGTATAAACTAATCCTTCGAAAGAAGAAAACATGCAATTTCAGTTACTTCTGCTGTTATACCTGTTCTTTGATATACTCTGTTATTTCTGATTCAAAAGCAGCTGCAGCTCCAATGCTTATTGATGGAGTACAGGTGTCACCATCCTGAAATGAGGCCCTGATTTGTGCTTGGTTTTGTGCATAATTCCAGGGAATATACATGAATTGAGAAACGATGAAAACAAAATGGTCCTGTAGATAGCCATAATATGAACAACAAAGACATGAAGAACGCAGAACAGCTCCTGTATTAAATTACTGGACTTCGATTTTAAATACAGTACATTAATCTTCAAATGTAAAGACACCTTCCTTGGACTTTTCACAAGGTAACTTACTTGGACTTTTTTTGGCAAGTATTCAGCAATGTTCCAGCTTGATATAATGTCTACTTGGGATTTATCATTCATGGCTTCATCAGATTTTACTGGTATTCCACCATAGTTATACTGCACGCAGAAAATCACAATGACAACAATATATGATTATATTATGTTGGAGTGAATAAGATACAAATAAAAATACACTAAAAATACACTAACTTTTCAAAGTTGTACAGTAAAAACTAATGACCTTTACTAGTAATTAGATCATTAAGCACTTGGTCACGATCAGTATGCATTTGATGTCAAACACAGTATAACCCAACTGGAAACAAGGACTGCTAGGGATTTGTAATATTTGGTTGACAACTACTATCACACCATTACCAAATCATATACTAGCTTCATCAATCAAGCATATTTCCCTTTTCCTCGATTAGAATCAGTGAAGAAACTCTAGAACTCATTTTGGCATCAGAATCAAAACCTCTACCGCAAAGATGCTATTTCACATACCGACAACCCAACATTATATCAAATACTTTCTCACTAATTATAAGAAATTTTTTATTTCCCGTGCCTTTGTAAACATCCAAAGTTCAATCATATTATTTTTCTAACCAACCATTAAGAATTATAATTATCAAATATGTGTGGCAGACCTGTATTAATTAATTATTATTCGTAGGTGCAAAGCAATCCCCAGGCCATCACAATTGCTTCAGAAATAATTTGAAGAAAAAAATACCTTGCGAGTGTAATTAAAACACAATACCTGATCCATGAATAGCAACGAGCACCAGAACTGTAGTGGTTCAAGCTCAATCCATTCAAATAAATCTCTACAAAAATAAATAATACAGGGTTACATAAAACAAGAAGCATCAGTCTAATGTCAATTAAGTTGAATTTAACAGAAAAGGAAAAAGACTCAACTGAGTTATTTTTTCATTACAACTTTATGCAATTCATTTAAATTATCCAAAGCGAAACAATTAGATAATAAAAGAAAACTAATTTATGACTTTTGCCATACCGACCTAGATTGTATAGTTCTTAGCAAACTGTCACAGTAAGCTTTAGCTCTAGACAAATCATATTTCCCTGTGTCTATAATAATCTTCGTGAAGTTTGCAAATACAATTGTAGCACCTAACTTGCGAAACTCTGCCAACAGCAATGCAAAGACCTTTTGCATGACCTATAAATATCAATGCAATCAATAGACATTAGTGACATTCAATTAAAAGAATTTAGTCAATATATTTAAATCACAATGAAATGAACTAATAAAGGCACACAAAAAAAAACCCAATTTAGAGGTAGGAAAGCACATACTATATTATGATAAGAAAGGGAAAAATAAAAAAATGAATTTAATTACATTTGGGAGTGTTCCCGATACAATTTGGTTCAGTTTCCACAAAAAAATCATCTGAACCAATAAAAAACATGTGTGGTGCAGTTTGGTTCGGTTGGAATTAATTATGCAATCCGAACCAAACTATTGCAGTTTGAGTTGGTTCAGTTTTTGCAATTTCAAAACAATTTTGCAACATTTTATTTTTTGAACAAGCATTTAACTTAAAAACCATTACCAATGAACGAATTTAAAGCAAAATATTACATAATAGTTGTTGTCAAACATTTCATAATTACAGTAAAAAATACAAAACAAGATAACCATGATGAAAAGTCAAATAATTCTATACGACATTAATGACAAAGTCAACTGCAACAATAAAAACTAGATTTCTGACAGAAGTGGCACTAAGAATAATTTTAATTGAAAAATGCAAAGATCTAAATACTATATAAATTAAACCATATTCAAATTTAATGAACAGCTCAATTGCAATAAACGAAATTTACTTATATTTAAAAAAATAAAAATAACATGGAAATAATAAATAGAATGCACTAGGCAATTTGGTTTGGTTTTCAATCCCACACCACCAACTAAACCAAACTGAGTGGTCTGGAGGAAGAATAAAAAAACTAAATACAATTCAATGAATTTGGTTTCACAGTGGGCAGTTATTCAGTTCGATTTTCTGTTTTCCAATTAGGATGGCTCGCTTTTAAACACCCCTAATTTCACTCACTGTAGAGCTTTTAATGTAAATTGTTTACCTTGTGGAGTAGCTGGTGGAGAGCTGGATCATGAAGTTTTGATTTAGGGCTGCAATGTGGAAAGCAGAACAGGAATTAATTAGACAAAAAAATACTAGGACTGTTAATATCTCAGGTAGTGTGGACCCATAAGCCCATTTGTGTGGTTGTTTAACAACGGCTAAAGAATGTAGTAAAAACCTGCAAAGCCATCTGTACAGATGCTGCAAAATTGAATCAGCATAAACATTTCCTGATGTCACTGCATCTGCTAGGCACCGCTGGATCAACTGCTTAAGGACTCGAAAGGCATGTGCACAAGAGGTAGACTCATCAAAACCATTCTGATCATTCATAGAAAATGCTCCAGAATCATGTTCATGAACAAATCCTAATAGAGTGCCTCCTTCCATTTCATTAACTAGGCTGTATTTGAGTAGAGCATTTACAGCCAGGTGGTGTATCTGCATACAAATTAATTAATAAATAAAAATAAAATCATCATTAACTTTTAATTCTCATTCAATATGGGGAAAGTAACTTTAGATCATTGAACCTTTAACTCCACGGTTACGTTTCTATAAGCTCCAGGATATGTAAGAACAGGTTGTTGGACCTAATTTCAAATAGCACAGAAGTCAAGTTGAGTAATCAAATATAAGCATTTTAAATCATCAAATAAATAACACATAATGAGGGAAAATTATTCTCCGGTGACAATAGTGGCACACTTTAGTATTTATTCAAAAACCATTGGAACCCACATTTAAAATCTTATCATGTATATCAGTCAGTGATAGGATACATGGGAAAGGACTTAATGGGTTAGACTAGAAGGGGAGGAAGTCTATAAATAAGACCCGGGTTGTGTCAAGGGGGTATCACGAATATATTTTGTAAAGTCAGGCTTTGGCTTGTATAGAGAGGTTATGCTCTCAAGGGAGGTTATGCTCCCGGTCTCTATTCTTTGTGCATACCCATTCTTGAGCAATAATACAGTTCTTTCTTTCATCTTTGGTTATTTTGTTTGCTATTGAGAGAGTTTTGGTTAGGTTCAATACACAGGAACCTAACAATTTGGTCCGACCTACTGGATATGCTTGGGAGGGGACTGCCAGATCAAGAAGCCATCAAGAAAACTGATCAAGAAACTGCGGGATCCCAATTGGGCACGTTAGCAATAATGGAGAGAGATACGGAGGGAAAGTTGGAGGCAATAGAGATTACCATGAAGGAGATAAAAGCGGAGTCAGCCGCCATACGAAAAGATCTGCGGCAGATAATGAGGAGGATACTGGGAACGAACACCAATAACGTGGAGGGGCATTTTGACGATAATCCACTTCGACATGTTGGGGAAGTTGGAGGCAGAGGGGTTGGAGGCCACAATGATGATCAAAGACCGTGGCGGAAAAAGGTGGATTTGTCTACGTTTGAAGGGGTGGAGCCCCTTAGTTGGATCAAAAGGGTGGAGAGGTTCTTTGATATCCAGAAGGTGAACGGCGACGAAGACAACGTGGAGCTGGCTTACGTCAGCATGGAGGGGAGTGCGGCTTATTGGTTCAAAGTCTGGAAAGAAAAGGCCAAGAACCGTTCTTGGGAGGGCTTGAAGGCAGCCTCGATCAACCGCTTTGGAGGAGGTGTTTGAGAGATTGGCGACAGTGCGCCAAGAAGGAACGGTGGAGGAATTCGTTCGCGAATTCAAGACTTTGATGGGACAGACCAAGGTCGTACCTGAAGAACAAGTATTGGGCTATTTCCTAGCCGGATTACGTGAGGACATTAAGGGATAGGTGAGGATTCAAGATCCCCAAGAGTTGATGGTAGCAATGCGAGTCGCACACGACGCGGAGGAGGCGATGTTACGAGCGAGAGAGGGCAACTGGAATGGGTTCAAAAGTAACCCATCTGGGTCGCGATTGACGGGGGTAATGGTGCGATCAGAGCCTACTAGACCTACGGTGTACCAGTCCGGAGGAGTGGAGAAGATGGGGTCGGTGCAGAGAGAAAGAGTCGTAACCAGTTCAACAGCGAGGGTGAGCACCATGGGGAAAAACGACAACAGAGGCATAATGGTGAGGAACCTTCCTTACCTAGAATTCCTTAAGAGGAAAGAAGAGGGCTGGTGTTTTCGTTGTGGAGGGTCGTTCGCACCTGGCCACCATTGCACCGAGAGAAGCCTGCGCGTGCTACTTTTAGCAGAAGATGAGGAGGAAGTCGTGAGTGAGGAAGGGGTGGAACCTGAAACGGAGTCCAGGGTGTTGTTCGCCTGCTCAGCAGAAGGGATGACCTCACCTAAAACGATGAAGTGGACGGGGTGGATCGGAGGAAGAAGCATGGTGGTGCTCGTTGATAGTGGCGCCAGCCACAATTTTCTCAGTCGGGAGTTAGTGGAGGAATTGAAGTTACCTTTGATTAACACTCAACTGTATCTGGTGAGCCTGGGAGATGGGCGGAAGAAAATGACCATGGGACGTTGTGAAAAAATTCGATTGAGTTTGGGAGAAGTTGCGGTAGAGGAAGACTTTTATTTGTTCAACTTGGGGGGTGTAGATATTATTTTAGGCGTAGTTTGGTTGGCTAAGTTGGGAGAGGTGATGATAAATTGGAAAGAAATGACCATGGGGTATTTCCTGGCGGGTAAAAGGGTAAGAGAAAAAGGGGACCCTGTTTTGTCCAGACAGCAGGTGGAACTGAAAACTCTCCTCAAGCTTGCAAATGCTGAAAGGTGGACATGGGTTTGGAAAACGGGTCGAGTGGAGAATGAGGTGGACAGAGAGAGGCAAAGTGATTTGACTGCTGTGCAGGAAGCAAAGCTGAGTGCAGGTCTGCACTGGCACTACAAGGTGTTTCAGGAGAATAAAGGGCTGCCTCCACCTCGGGATAAGGAGCACCGCATCCCTCTTATTGTTTCTGGGAAGGAAAGAGAAAGAGATATCAGTGCAGAAGACAAAAACTGTGATAGAAATATTGTTGGTGTTGCTGCCCAGGACATGGCAAAAGTTGCTGTTTTCAGGAGAGATAGTGGGATAGGTCGTGGTATGCATGTCAAAACAGTGAAGAAGGGTGAAGATAAAGGAAAGAAGGCAGAATATGGTGGGAACATGGTGACTGTTATGGCTGAAAAAAAAGTAGAAGATGCAGTTGTTTGGAGTAGCGAAAAATTCATCAGAGAATTCAAGACATGGTTGTCACAAACATATAAAACACTAGAAGACCAATGGCAGGGATATTTTTTTGCAAGACTGCAATACGACATTCAGAGGAAACCAATTGCTCAACATGATGATGATGAAGAAATTGGATGGCCAGATCAACAAGTTCTTTCCTTTTTAGCTTCTAGGATGAACAAATCTGGACAAGGAAAAAGGGCTTAGGCAGTGCTGCTGCTACAAAAATACAAAAAAAGTTTTGGAGTTGAAAGAAGAGAAAAAAATTGTTAACTAATGGATTCTCTTCAGATGAAAACAAAATGATGAAGAGGAGCCAAGCGACCCAGTTTTTTGGTTCCAACCTTGAGGACAAGGTGGTTTTGCAGTGGTGGGTAATGATAGGATACATGGGAAAGGACTTAATGGGTTAGACTAGAAGGGGAGGAAGTCTATAAATAAGACCCGGTTTGTGTCAAGGGGGTATCACGAATATATTTTGTAAAGTCGGGCTTTGACTTGTGTAGAGAGGTTATGCTCTCAAGGGAGGTTATGCTCCCGGTCTCTATTCTTTGTGCATACCCATTCTTGAGCAATAATACAGTTCTTTCTTTCATCTTTGGATGTTCTGTTTGCTATTGAGAGAGTTTTGGTTAGGTTCAATACATAGGAACCTAACAGTCAGAGTGGTGAATTAGTTCATTATTAATCTATTACTAAATTTGGGAGAGTTCCCAAAAGATAACATCTGTTATAAAAGAACAAGTTAATCATGGCAGTCATGTTATAAAAGGTTGTTACTGCTTAATTAATATTTGTAAAAGAATAAATTAACATCAGAGTGGTTGAGTACACTACAACAAAAATCAGAGTGGCTGAGTACAGTACAACAAAAATCAGAGTGGCTGAGTACAGTACAATAAGTGCAGCTTTCATAAGAATACAGAAATCATTTTTATTCTCAATAACAACAACAATAATAATAATAATAATATTTATTTCAAAATTTATAAGTGGAAAACATTAGGGTCTGCAAAAAATTGAGATAATAAAGAACCAAAATAACTCCGTGGCATACCTCATCAACAAAAAAGTTCTGTTCGCCATTAATCCCACCTAAATCTGGAAGGCCATCATCAGATATCCAAAGAACCTGTACAAATGGAAATCTCCTTCATGAATTATCATTTTAGGAACTGTATAATGAATTACAAAATGTTCAACCCTGTGCTCTAAATAATCACAAACTCACATTTGAACATACCAAAGATAAAACTATTTTTTGTTCATGTGAGGACACAAGATGTAAAACATCAAAAACAAAAGAAAGAGCAATAAATTTTCTTTTTGTTGACAAGTCTTAGAAAGTGGATTTATATCTTACTCAACAACAAAACTAATAAGGAAAGATTTGCATCCACTCATTTAGTATAAGTTGACCATAGTCTTAATTGATTTGGGATATCCAACATATTCTCTCACATTGAGAACCATCTCAAACATGAGACTAGATATTTTTGACTAATTAGATAGCAAATCGATTGTAGATGACATGTTATACCCGACAAGTCAATTTCGTTGGATTAAATCAGACATAAACTCACTTGCTAAATATGATATTACAAAACTTCAATCAAATTAAAATTAAAACCTGTTGATTATCACGCAATGCTCTTGAAAAGAAGATATCTGCCATAAATATGAGCCAGTCAAGTTCAAAGTTCCCCAGGGGTACCTGCAAAGGACATGCACAAGAAAACAAAATGTCATACAAATTACAAAATATAACTTCTCAACTAAAAAGTATTTCCCCTGCAGGAACAATTAATGGCATATAAAGAGAGCTACGTATTTTTTACTTGTCTTAAATAACCACTTTTGTTAATTGAACTTTCCTAAACTATAAATTTCTTTTACAAACAAATATTTTTCTCTATTTTTTTGTTAATCTCCCCCCAGTTATGTTTCTAAAGATTGAAGTACTTACATGGGCATATCTTGAGAGAGCAATTCTTTCATTTAACCATTGGACTGATGCAGCACAACGTTGCATTCCAACTTTACCAGCAGTTTGTTGCCATCCAAGAATCTAAACAATGACAAAATTACTTATATTATTAAAAAATACAAAGGTCTAGTTACAGATATGCTTGAAAAGGACTACTTGTTTCAAACATTTTTACCTGGTACTGACTATCACGTGCATTATAAGGAACACTCAGGCATGGAAAATCATCAAGAGCACGGATGCCCAATTTTACCAATTGAACATTAGGGCATTCAGTGACAGCAACCATAGGCACGTGATTTTCCCTTCCGTGACTAAGATTGAGAGAAGTGCAAAATAACTTAGTCCAAAAAATGTAAACAGAATATGGCATTTTAGAATTTCAGAGCTTGTCGAATTTCATAAAATAAATAAATGGAAAGCCTCAATCTTTAAGGACCATAAAGATTAGCATTGTCAAAATTTAAATCTGCTATCACTCTGCAATCTCCTTTTGAACATTAATTAATGTAACATTCCACATAAGACAAAAAATTAACTTACCCATATATGATAGTCAATATGGAATTTATCGGTTAAAATCAGATTCAGACAGAACAAACCTTATTTATATTATAATATAAACTCAAGTGCTACTACATTATCTACATTACTCAATATTCAAAATCTTGTTTCACTAATGTTACACTACAGGCAACAAACCCACCCTAAAAGAAATTGTATGAGAAAACTCCCCCATGTTCTTCACGTTTTAAGAACTTCATACTCTATGAGAAAAGTCCCTCGGCTCTTTGTTATAGGTAAAATTCTAAAAACTTTACTTACAGAAAAATCATTTTATAAAATCCATGAAGCATTAGATATTTTTTTTTGAAGTCTACCTTTCATCTCCAATTACATTATGTTTAATTCCTCTACTCTACTCGTCCCTAAAAAAGTTCTACTTCTCCAATAACAGCATATTGAAATTTGAGACATTAGAATGATAATTAAGGTGAAGAGAGAAATTAAGAGAGATTTAAATAAATGTATTTCTGAAACGTTCAAAGAGCGTTATAGTAAACCAAGATAGAATAGATAACCTGTGACTATTTATTGCTCTTTGCATCAATGTTTCAGCATCCTTGACATGTGCGACATAGTCCACCTGTATATAGGACATAATTATACTCAAACCTGATACAGATTAGTTTTTAAGTGATACTACAAAGTAAACAATCAGAAAAATGTAGCAGACTTACCTTAAAATTAATGTCATTCCTCGGAGGTGGCTCAATAGACAAAGCCTGGCAAGCATCATGAAATTGTCTTTCAAGAAAAGTCGGTAATAAATCTTTGTTTTGATAGGGATTAACCACCACAACAGTTATTGCTTTTGATGCAGGAAAATATCCAACATATATAGCCCGTCCCTCAGAGATGCTGAAATTCATAAAGGAGTATTAAATATGAAACTAAAGCTTTGAATATATTGGAAGAAAAGTAAAAAAAATAACACGAAGTTTCAAAGCAAATACAACTATACGCTTTTAACAAAAATGAGTGAAGAAAATAATCTCTATAAATAAGGAGCCTCCACTTACCTGTGGTACAAATAAAAGAAGGATAAAGACTGTTCAAGATAAACACATTCTGTCGTAGTCTTCATGTGCAATTCACTCAAATTCCATGGTTCATGCAGAGTACGTTTATTAGCAGTTTTGTCCACCTTACATACGCAACCAAGCTGGATTATAGCATTAAACTCCAGTGGCACCTTAGTTTCATATATCCCCTGATATAAAATTGTCCATTAAATTCAATGTAACTACACTGATCATATATATTTTACACTATGAATATAATATTCATAATACAATTTAAGCTCTTGATTGTAACTTAGTAACATAAATCCAAGAATTATACGGAGGGTTGTAAAAAAAGATTCAGATTTGAGAGAACTCCAATTTTATACAATATAAAAGATCCTGCCAATTTGGAACACAAATAGACCTTTCGCACATTGCCAAATTCATATAACCTAAGTTTATAATAAAAAAACCACAGTTCATATCACAATCAGTCAATGTTGGAAAGTTCTACTTTATCATGAGCCAGTCTAGTAATTTGCTAATCAAATGAAAGACACTATAAGCCAGGAAAATATTTTGAATGAACAGTGCATATTTAATGCCTTGCTCGGAAGAAAAAAGAATCTAGTAGAACTATGTTTTAATGAGGCCAACCATACTCTTATAAATAGATGGCACATACAAGTGTTCAACACTGAAAAAACTACCTTTAACCCTGGGTAAAAGATAAAGACAACTTCGTATATATTGAGGTCAAACTACCAGCTAGTAAAATACAAGAATTTACTGTACATCAAATTAACAACAAAATATTGGGTGAACAACAAATTGTTACTCCATTCAATAACTTTTTGTATATGTTAAATTCCAATAATATAACCATTGACTACATTGATATGATCTCAATGCTTATGCATACCAAATTTTCAATAAATTGGGCATCTATATCTAGATCGTCTTATAGTAGACATTTGCTTAGATTTTCAAAATTTATATTTTGAAATTTTATAAAAATTAAGTTAATCTATGCAATAACATCTTTTAAAGATTGGATTATTAAACTTTAATATATATACAATTATTGAATGTAATAACATGATCCTCACTCCTGCTACATACACACACACACACAAGATGATTTAGTCAGTATGCTGACCTCAATATCAGGATCCGCTAGAAGAGTTGCAAGTTTTTTGCTTACTTCCCCATATTGAATTTCACTAATTGAGACCTGCAAAATTTTCAACTTAATAATGATACATTTCAATGAAAAAGTTAACAAAATCTACTGAAACTGAAAAATATAGAAGCAATAACACCACCTACCTCATATAAGTTATAATTCAGCCTTCCATGAGGAAGATTCTTGTTAACACGTTTACCCATAAATTCTTCAGTAATTGGAGATCTTGAATTGAGGTAAAAGACTCTGGGAACAGAAACAGGAATCTTATGCATACTCCCATCAACAACCACCCAAGCAAAAAATTGGCCTATCAGTGAACTGGGAACTAATTGTATTATCTGAACCACAAAAATGGAAAAGAAATTTTAAAAATCATACCAGTCATAAAGAAAATTGACTACTTGCAAAAAGTTAACCTTACCTGCCAATGACACTTCGTTAAGTCTACCTCAAGCCTTTTAAGATATGAACTGACATGACTTCTTCCTAGATTCCTCTTACCATTCATTTGTTCAGAAACACCATTCATGCGATTAGATATCTTTGATTTCTCCAATCTGGGAAACAAAAATCTCTTCTTTAGTCAGGTTTTTGTCCAACAATCAATGTTCAATGTATGGCTTAAAGGATGGTTGGTCAATTAATAATTTATTTTTATCAACAATGTTAGTTGTTAGTATTTGCTAGTGGAGGAAGTTGAACCTACAACCTCTACAACCGTTCCTTCCAAATCCATCAAATCAACCTTATATATCCCAAGTGTTAGTGTGGGGAATTGAACCACAACCTTTCCCACCCTTCCTTCTAACTTTACCATTAAGTTAATCTTATATCTCCGGTTGGTCAGTTAATAGTAAAGTCAGTCAAACAATGATATGAACGAAACATTATAAACTTCAAAACAGGGAAAAATCTTCGACAACAATTACCACACCATGAAAGCCATCCATTGTAGTAAGAGATATTGCACCAAGTCTTGGTGGAATGGCAAGAAGGGGCAGAGAAGGCGCTACTTGGGAAGACAGGGCAACCATCCAGGATCAGTATCATAAGTTCAACCTTGAGGACAAGGTTGTCGATGGAGAGGGGGTAATGATAGGATATTGAGAGTGTTGAGAGGAGGAGAAAAACGTTAGTAGCCTAACTGTCTTGACAGTTAGGTAAGGCGGGAATGGGTTTTGTATAAATAGTTAGACGTTAGTAGTAGAGTACACTTTTTGACTCTTTTGTAAACTGTATAAGATCTGTTATTCTTGTTGTGGGGAGGTTAGGCTCTCATATTGTCCACATTCCTTGTATTCTTTTCTATCTAATAATACAAGAGGAGGTTATACAGAGTTCTTGTGTCGATTCTTATGTGTTAGTGTGGGTTACGATTAGGTTTCATGATTAGAAACCTATCAGTGTTATTCTCAAATCAAATTTAGAGTATCATCTCAATAATACAAAATGACATTTAATGGAATCCACCAAGGTGAACTCTGATTCTGATTGAAAACAACAACAATGATACTGTCCATTTCAATTCTCTTAAGTTTCAATTTCGTTTTCATTTAAGCCAGAAATAGTTTAGTAAGTACTAAAATCTCAAGATGTCACACTAAAGACTTGGGTCACACAAATTCTGAAAAAAAAAAACAATTTCATTATATACAAGAACATAGAAATGCTAAATTCCCCCTTTCGAGCTTTTGTATGTGCTAACTCTATTAGTTATCATGTTAACTGGTGTCTACCAATAAAATTACATGCATAATGCAGAAAAGAAAAGTATTTCAGTAGATGATCCAGTGGATGTAGGTTTAATACATTGTTTTAGCTCTTTCAAACAACCCAAGTCTTTTATTGGGTCTTGCTCTTAATGGGAAGAAACCACACCAAAGAGTTTTCTAATACCAATGCATGAAAGTGGGACTTTACCTTTGCTTCTTTCTTCTTTCCAGAATATTTTTCCACATTCGCTTCTTTACTTGAAGCCATCCCTGATAATCTACATTTCTGTCTACCTTTTCATAAGCTTCATCTTGTTGTAATGGTGAAGGTAGATTTTTCTTGCTGCTATTATGTTTACTATGCTCTTGCTCCAAATCTTGTTGATCACTGAGCTTCCTTGAATTTTGTTCATTATTAGCTTCATAATGCCTTATAATTGGTCTAGGTCCGTATGTAGAACTCCTACCCTTGTTTCCAAAGTCCTCTAACTCATTAAGAATCTCATCATCCATCACAAGAGAGACACAATTTGAGTCATTATGCTTTTCTGAGTGCTTGTTCTTGTTCATTGATTTAAAGGCATCAACTATTTTCCGTTGGCGAAACTTGTCCTCCTTCTCACGAACCTTTTTGTGCAACCAATCAGGATGAGCTACCCTAGGGACAGGGTTTGAAACCTGCAGGCATTAAACTCCTTTAGAAAAAAGAGCAAACAAGATTGGATTATTTCAAATCCAGACAAAAGAATTCAATAAACCTTTTGCATTGCAGCAGGAATAGTGACAATCTTTTGAATTGCAGAACTAAGCCGCTGCTTGTAATAGGACCAATCAATTATCGAACGAATGGCAACTTCCAATGAAACTTTGCACCATTTTCGGACATAGAACTTCATTACCTCTGCATATATTAAGCATACACCTATTTAGAATATGAAATACAATCATTTTGTTTTATCAAGTTAAGAAAGTAAAAAAGTTACCAGCATCAGTTTCAAATATTGCCACAGGAATAGCACGCTCACTAACTGGTGTGCCCTGCAAAGGCAATAACCTTTTAAAATAAAAGTAACTAGGAGATAAAGAAGTTGTGATGATTGTAGGTAGATGAAAAAGGGAAAATATATATTTGCAATTCACAAATTTTCTATATCAAACATGGACCACACCTTTGGTTCACTTGCAACTATGTACTGACATCGAAGACCTTTATCTTTGACCATTGTATCTCCAAGAAAGTCAGCTAGACGCTTAGCAGTGGTAACAGCACAAGACTTCTGCTCACCATAATCAGCTAAAGATTTGCTCATGGTACTTGATTCTGATATATAATCAAGCAACTCACTGTCTGCGATATCCTTTCCCTGGTTCTGTATGACAAAGATTTGATAAAATAAGGAAGCAAAAAAGTTGTACCTAGTCATGAGCATCAATATCTTAAAACTAATTTGAACCAAACATGTATGAACTCTCTGTTAGACCTCTTATAAGTAAGCACTATAAGAGGAGAAACCAGAAATAAATAGGACAGTTATTGTAATAGTTTTTGACAGTTTTGTGTTCAGTTTGACAGTTTTCCATATTTTATTCGGGCCAAGCATAACTTCTTTTAGGCAGTTATCAGAACAGGAGAAAAATAGAGAAAGGGAGGGAAAAAGGCATATTAGACTGGAGAGAAAATTTGGAAAGCGAGATACCAAGCTCTCGGTAACTTGGAAGATGCATACTGTCCTAAGTGTTGTTCTATTTCAGTTTATGTGTTCCATTGTGTTCTGTGTAATCTGGTAAATTATAGACCAGATCTCGTGAGAGTTATTTAATACAATTTCTACACGAGTTGGTTTCTATCACTCTTAATAATCATTAAATTGTTTTAGCAACTAGCATACATCAAGAAGATCAAGCCAGCGGTTTGCCACCGAAGCAACAGCTGAATAGCATTCTTCTAATGATGAACCATGGAGAAACTTGTCAAAAAGTTCAGCCTGTGACAAGAAAAGTGTTTCACATTAGAAAAAATTGAGAAAAGAACAGTCATAAAAAAGAACCTCAACATTGAACAAAATGTTTTTATTTTTTAAATGTGATGGCAATGCATTAAGGAAAAATACATAAAGATAATTTCATCAAATCTATTAGACGAGCCAATCCACAAAATAGACACCCACTAAGTTTGGGGGTACTATTTCCGCAAATTAGAATGTATAATATAGTTACCAAATTTTGTGAAAAGAATCAGCTATTGCTTATAAACATTAATTCACCCACTTTAATCAGTTTTAGTTCTACCGATGTTAACATCTTCACTTATCAGCCTTGTATTAAAAACATTGACAGGTTTATCATTCCCACGAACAGGCATCAGGGAGAATATTGTATGGCATTGCAATTGAAGATGATGATCACAATTCTTTATCAATATACCTGGAAAACTTTGATTAGCTTCAGTTCACCTCTGCGCTTGATCTCAAAACCTTTAAGCTCTGCAAGAGTTCCGTCATCATTAAAAACAGCATATCGCTTCTTAATCAAAATTCCTTCTTCCTTGGAAGCAGGAAGGATCATTGCCTACACCAAATCAAAGCCATGTAAGCAATTTACATATAGTAAATCTTAGAATTTTAATTAAGCATAACTTAACCCCTTAAAATTGGTTTGGAACCTAAGGGCTGCCTCCCAACACTATGTTAGAATTATCTCAAGTCAATATAAAGACTTGAGTTTTTCCCGATACAACATGGCCAGCAGAATTTGGTTTTGTGTGGAACCAATGGGATGATGGGTGGCCCAATAATAGATCTACAATAAACTCAGATATCATCATATATTTTGGGTTTTATGCTTAAGCCAACACTATAAAATCTACTCATAAAGTGAGAATTGTCCCCTGCTTATAGTTGCTACTTTAGTCTATCACTAATAAATCAATAGTAAGACTCGGGAAATCATGTAAATCATAGAATATCCCTACATTTTACCTTGTATGGCCCATCCACCTCAAATTCAATAGAGCATTCACTATGAGTTGTATAAGTTTTCCTGATTGGATCTGTGAGTGTCTGTCAGAAAATTGAAAGAATGAATTAATAACAACCAATAGCAAAGCAACTGCACTAACTGCAAAACAGAGTCAGAAGAGTCTGTATCATATTGTGAATTAAATAAATCATTTACTAATAATATTACAAGCTGACCTGATATTGATCATTTGTATTATTTATTGCCACATCAACATTAAGCATAACACAAGGGTATGATATTGTGAACTTCTTCTTTGGGTCTCTGAAATCCATTAAATATTATAATTATTACTAGATTTCTATCAAGAGCACTCAAAATTATTAATAATTAGATAGAGAAAGTGACGATTTGGAAGAAAGACAGGGTAAAAAAGTAGGAAGCAATATATTGGCTACAGCTAACATCTCAAACTACACTGAAGGCATGAGGAATGATACAAGAACATCCAATCATCCTTATTAAAAATTAGGCACCCAAATAAATGTCCCTTAATATTGGATGTCAGCAATTTCCTAAAATTCTTCATTATATGAACAAATTAAACAATGATTGTCTTAGAATAGCCAGTGTTAAGCAACTAAAAGAAAAACAATCAACTAAAATTTCAAAACATGTAGTGTAATTATATATGAATAGAGCATACTTTGTTTTAAAAGTGAAATTTTCTGGAAAAGATCCAGGTAGTGCACACCAAATACCATCCGTATCTAGTTCAAGTGGTTTTCCTATTTTTTCTACTAGCAAGCGGGCATTTTGAATTATTTTTGCACCAGTATATGTCACTACTCCAGCCATTTCCATAGAATACCATCTTGCACCCCTGTAAGATAAACATCAACACAAGGGATGATTCGGGAGGAAAAAATAGAAAATGAAACTAAATGAACTCCAATGAAACTTCAGGAAAATATGAAGTTCCATTTACTTACTTGCGCATGACATATCCATAAAAGGAATTAAGTATACACTTGTGAGCAAGTTGCAATGAATCATAAAGCACAACCATATCCTGATGCATGAAATAATTATAATTAAATCCTGTCATAATCGAGTATTGTTCATAGTAAATGAATAACTTGTTGAAGAACCTACAAGTTACTTATACCTGTGCTTCTTGGATCTTCATAGAATTTCCACTAGCCTTGGCCTCTGACAATTTCCCCTTCCAGACCTTATTGAGACCTTTATATTCGTATCTTCTATCCCGGAAACTTGAATAAGATAGCACAAAATAAGGGCTTAGTAGACGGCAAGCAACAAAAGAAAAAAGTATAGTAGAAAGTTAAAGAAATTATAAGGTTAGGACACACTGTATCTATGGACTGTATAACTTATATGTTCCTCAGCTTATGAACATCTAAGGTGATAATAATTACTTTCTGCCTCTAACTACATATGCAAAGGTTAACTTTACCATTCAAAATTAATCTTCAATGATATTTACTCACCTGCGAACAGTGTCAACATAAAATGGATTTTCCCGCATGCAGATTCCTGCTTCACGAATTTCAGTAACAGGTTTGTCAAGTACCCGCTTATATGCCTGTGGAATCCATCAAGATTTAGTAATCATGCATTATTCAATCAAACATGTTCAATGAAACAGCCATAACCTTCTGGCAGTATTTCTTTAAACGATCTTTCAGTCTTGATTTTTGCTCTGACTTGGGAAGGTCAAGAAAGGATTTCGATGACCTCTTCTCAGAATAGCGGGGTAAGGATTTGTTGTTCTCAGAATCATCAACAAACTCTGATTCTATTTGTGTCTTTAAAGCATAGTAGTCACTGAAGGATTTCAAATAAAAGTTATAGTCAATAGTTTATTAAGTTTCTAAAAAATTCCTCAAAAGATCAGCAGAACAGGAAACATTAAGTGAAAAGAAAATTACACCTTTTCTTTGCAATGAATGTTTCTCCACGCCAAACCCACTCAAGCTTACGTAGGCAAGTCTTTCCAGGACGATTAAAATCACATGCAGTGCAGACTTCATCGGTAACAATTGATGGTGGCTGCAATTATGAATGAGAAGAATGGGAGGTTCGTATTATCGGAGTTTCAAAATTCAGGATGAAAATCTTAGTGGAAGATATGAAGCAGAAATCAACAACGATATGCTTAGCTCCTAGCATTTTACATCATATGCTTATCCACACTAAATGTTTACCATAAAAAGATCAGAAATTGTTGTGATAATGTTGTGAGATGCATTGCCTCTATCAACAATAATCACAAGTGTGTAAGACCAGAACAACTCCATGCCACCAGCTGAGTATTTTAATATATGCCAGAGACTACACAAATGACATTTTCACATAATATGCCTCAAACTACATATTGTAGTCATCCTCATATTTTACTAGTTTTATTAACATTATTTTGAAAAACCATCTAAGGAAAATAGGAGAGCACTAGGGATATTTTAACAAATATTCAAATTAGTCATGTAACACAGTGTAATGTAGGAACAGAAGAATTCAAACAGATAAACAAATTATCTTATTTTGTCTGCTTTGATAAATAAATTCAGCAATTTATAGAAGTAAAGACTTATTTTCAATTAATAAAACTCGTATACCAGGGTTAGACCCATGCTACCAAGGAAGGTCATTGTGTTCACAAAGGCCTAAATAAGGTCCAATTGAAATTAGGAGAAGGGGTATGAAATGGGTGAGGTAAGAGTAAAATGTGAAGGAAAAGCTACAGTATGAGAATGAGAATCTGAGAAATAAGGGAAAGCTTTATGTTGATAGGGATCGTGTGTTTCTTTCTTTTCAGCTCATAGCTTGGGTCCAAAGGATTTTCTTCCTTGGCTGGGGCATTTTAATACAGACTCACTTCTGGTGGATAGTGTTTATTTCTACCAACATGCATATCCTGCTAAAGTGCAGGAATATAAATTAAAAATATCATCATACCTGAAGTCGGTTTGTTAAAATTATGTTTGGATACATAGCAGCTACATCCAGGTGATAAATGAGGGGACATTCTTCACGTGTTGGCACATCTCGTAAGTTTACAAGCTGCATGCACAATAAGAAGTGGTCATCTCTTATTCAAGGGTATTGAAATTATCAGCAGTTTAGATCACAATAAACAAATGTGCATATCTTAGTCAATGTAATGACATATGAATAGCAAATAATGATCTTAAAATCATAAAATCAAACAATTAAACTACAGCTTTTTATACATGATTATAATACACAAGTAAATACATGAAAATTTGATCAGACAGAAATCAGAATCAGTACCTTTTCCATGATTGCATTTCGTACTTCATCATAATTAGAAACAGATTCCAAATCCATCTTGCCCTCCACTGTTATAGCATACTGTAGATCTCGATCAAGGTTGTTGATTAGTTGCTGGAACCATGCCACTCTATGGTTAGTCAAACATATTTTAAGAAAGATAAACAATATCATAATAGAGTTAATAAAATATAAACTAGTAGAATTATGGGTTTCATGTCTGTTCCAGTGGTGCACCCTTTTGGGCATACACGCAAGAGATTTCCTTATTTTGCAAAGAAAATAATTATAATTGGAAGAAATAATAAGTAAACATATGAAAATTGTTAAAAGATTGTATGACTTGTTTATAATAAAAAGGAGAGCTAGTCACCTGTAAAGTAATTTAAGATAGAAACAACAAACCTGAAAAGCAGATGGCTCTAATGTAAAACTAGATGGGATGTCAGATCTGAATACACCACTTTCAAGACATTCCACATGACCACCAATGTACGTCTCACTCTCAAGAAGATGATTATTATAAAACTTCTCTGTATCAGACTGGTGTTTGTTAGGGCATATAACATTGGCCTTGTATGCCTGTAAAACATGCCAAAACAATTAAACTAAAAGTAGAGGACGTTAGATGAAAAAATTTAAGCAGAGAATTCCACCATGAATACTAAGAGCCCACCTGCACCATAAGCAACATTTCACATAGGGTTCCACTACCTTTGCGCAAAACCTCGTCGGGTGGCATAGGTATAATAGTTGCAAGAGAGAATATAAAGGGATGAACATAAGTTTTATATAAGTAATAAGTTGCCACTGCATCAGAAACAGAATAGGAGGCCATCATCTGCAAATACATTTAAAAAAAATGATTAAGATGTCTCATGACCTGGATGCATAACTTTTCAGATTTTCCAATGTCAAAGTAGAACATACTCCCTAATCCTAAAAAAAAAAAGGCATAAATTAGTGCAAATAAGAAGGGGGCAATTCTCACCCTATGAACTAGCTTTGGGGTCATGTTAGGGTTAAATCCACAATGTAAGATGAAATCAGAGTCTACATCCATTAATGGGTCATTTACCATATTATCTGTGGACCAAGCCTAATAGTTCTAAAGCTGGTACCAGTACCATATATAAGTGGAGGGCCAACCTATGAGTTAGCTTTTGGGGGTTGTAATTGGGGGAAAACACAAATTTCACTTGGCCAAAATAATGTATACATGTGGGGAAACCAAAGTCTTACTAACTGATTTTGTGAGATTAAGTTATCAACTAGGGACAATGCCAAGATCATGTACATAAGTTAAGAGCCAACCCCCACCCTATGAGCTAGCTTTTGAGATTGATTTAGCTCCAAAGCCAAAACCTACATATTTTGCCATAAGTAGAACCCAAAACACTGACAAATTAGGAGACATTTGTTTTACACAAAATATAAGCATAAAGGAAAAGGTCAACTCTTACAAATTACCATAGCAATGTCACTCAAACAATTGTATCCCATTTTATTAGGAAAATAAAACCACAAGTTTTCACTAACCTCCGTTTTGGCGATGAATAGCAGTGGCAATCAAAATGAACACTTATTTTTTGCACAATCATAACAATTAAGCTAACAAGACAAAAAAGGCATTCAAATAATTTTACTACTAATTCACACTCTATTTCATTACATAAAATGATTCATACCCAATACATCATATCAAACCAATTTAATAAAAAATAAAGACATCAGTTCAAATGACTCATACCTGAGGCTTTTCCTTTGCAAATCGAACCATGTCTTCAGGATGCACCTCCACTGGATCATATCCCAACTTTGCTTTTGTAACAGCCTAAAGAAAACAAAGAAATGAAACGGAGAAATTTGGTTAATTAAAAATTTATGAGCTGAGAACTTATTCCTGCTTTCCTTATTATAACATGCAAGGAAACTGTTCAATTTAATATAAAAATAAAGTTCTTTTTCAAAACTAGTAAGTATAAAATTCTAAAATGATTTTCCAAATATAGTAAATAAATTATGCATGGTTAAGTGGATAGCTTGTTGAGCAAATATTAGTTGGCTTCGTGCACACAGCTCATCCTCCTGCAGCTACAGGGTGCCAGGATATAAATGTTTACAATTCTATTGTGGTTGAAAATATATGGTACATTTCCAGCTTGATGATTCAGTGTCACTGAAAAATAAATTGTTAAAGTATGAGTGTATAACTACTTTGCATCAAATAAAACTGTTGCAATTAGTATAGTAGGTGGTTATCAATTAGCTGTAACTGATTTGGTTAGTCGGCTTTAATTGTGAGACATTGGACTCAAAATGTCTATGAAGTAAACAATACAGTCCATTTTATATAAGTTAACTACAAATATAGTTATAGGAGATTTTATTTCTTTATATATGACATGATATGCCTTTGAATCAGATCTATAAAAAATATCCTAACAATTATAAAGTTTCTAATTGAAAAAAACAAAAACTCAAAATATAAAAGAAAAATAAATCCTTATATATAGTCTTAAACACTCTAAAATATTCAAAGACGGTAACATCAGATGTTTCTTATATTTCTTATACCCCTGCTAATCTCTAGAGAACAATTCATTTCACAACAAATAATTATAAAACAATTTATTTACACGAAATTTTTTTATTGGTGCAAAATTGCATCTGGAGGTGCTGAACAGTTAGATACAGGACTGAATGAATACTTTGGCTGACGATGGAGAACCTTTTAGCTAGGAAGATGAATATAGTTAGATACAGAAGATACAGGGTACAAATCGGAAGAACGAATATAAACCCTCTATTACAAAGCCAAAGACAGCAAAAATGGAAAAGAAAATACATGCTCTCCAATCCTCAGAATATTTGGCATGAAGTTTCCATTAAATAAGTTATAAACCATGCACCAATGAGAAGCCATAAAATTTATTTTATCTCATAACACAGAAACAGCAACACATTCTACACAAAGAGCGTTTGGCTTCATGCGTGCTTCATAGGTTCCAACTAGATTGTCCACGGATCTTCAAAAGGCAGCAACAGTGAACCAACATAAGGATTTTAGTTCCTATCTATTAGTATCCATGTCTGACCCGTATCCATATCTAATACTTTTTAGGATACTTTACAAATAGTTATCAATAAAATATTTAATCTATAAAGCAATAATCTTTTGTGGAGACAATAATTTACAATTTTTTATTTTGACATTTAATACAGTGATTTTAATTTGGATTCACATAATAGCAATCATAAACTTAGTATGTTTTCAAAAAAATTGTATATTTTTCAATATGCATATTTCAAAATGAGTGTATTTGCATATTAGATACGTGTTTTATCCAAGACACGAATTATATTCGTGCATCATAGGTTCCTAGTCATGCAAACTGAGAATTGTAATTTTGAACTGTCTCAAAGAGCAAACACAAATTATTACAAAAGTATGTTTTATCTGGTTCACAAACGAGAAGTTAGAACAAGTAGCTTATTTTTCCCTCTACATTGTATTGTTGTTTTCCATAGGACTTACCTGATGCCTAGAGCTGGAAATAAGATAAGCTAGTTCAGTTTTCACCTAAAATAATTTTAGAGTCTCAATGCAAGCAGTTCTGAATTCCATAAGAAATTTATCAGGGTATTGCAGGTTCTCATCTTTTGTAAGACTACGCAAAGAAAAAATATTGAAGGTAAATAGTTGCTATGGTGTGCCTTTTGTTGGCAAGAGAGAAGACGTTCTTTTTTTCTCAATGCTCATTTTTTAAATGTTCTGTTAGTTGCATTTAATTTCCATCTCAGACTGTAATGCAAATTAATTTTGTTTAGTGTTGTACTAAATGGAATTTGACTAAAGAATTAAGATCTTACAGGAAGACCTGTTATGCCAATAGATTGTGACGAAAGGAATTAAATATGTCAAGTAAAACAAATCTAATAAAATATTCTACTGAATCTTATGATATTATCAATACACGGATACTGCTTCATTAATAAGAGTTGGAAAGTCACCTTAATTATTGTCAACCTTAGTCCACCTTAGTAGCAACCTCTAAGGGATTTCCTTAATTGCAACATCAAGGGTTGTAGTTTAATCTCACATTAAATAGAGATATATTAAAGTAAACCCAAATGATAAGATGGCACTAAAACTTATCCTATATTGATTTTTGGGATGGATTAACCAGCATTTGTAACGCTCTAAGTTGGAAATCCTAGGCATGAATAAAGTGTAAGAAACCACCTTAATTACAATCAACCCTAGGCCCCTTAGTTGCATTACCTTAATTGCAACTTCAGGGGTGATAGTTTAATCCCCCACGAAAACTATGATGTCAGCTTTACTTTAAAATTCAATCTGTTAGTTCTGTTTCTTTCTTTAAGAGACCAAAATGAACAGTTTGGAATTTATCTATCAATATACTATACATAGGTCGTTAAATATCTCAATGAAATTCACTGAGCAACCAAAATTGAGAAAAATAAAATAAAAAACTGATATAGAAAATAGAAAATATTATATATACGAACTTGAAAAAGCAACGAAAAAACAATTGAAGTGAACAAATCTTTATTTTACCATGTCTTAGAACAAGGTTAGATAAAGCAAGTCCCACATCCCACATGAATACAAATAGAAAAAGACATTTTTTTTTTCTTTTGATTGAATTAAATATTTAAATATGTACTTGTGTGCATGTGTGTGTGTGTGTATCATGGTAGAAAAACTGTAAGAAGAAAATAGCATTCATGATCATGGTAGACTGGTAGTAAATATCACATGGTATGATACGATTCACAATCCCCATGATATGAATCGTAGTAAAACTCGTTTGTGTTCCTAAATCATTGTTGTATCGTTCTTATCGCACTCTGAATTGCGATTCTAACAAGAAACACAACCTTATTCGTGGATTCAGGTCTCACTCCGAAATGGGCAGTCACATGACCCAGTTTGAAAAAAAATCCTAATCTACTTCTTTTCAATAGATGCATACCAGTTCCTGCTCTTCCTTATTCTGATTGTGATATAAATGTAATTCTAGGTGCCTTAATAACACAAGGAACATACAGTTGGAGGAACCTTGAATAGAAAGATTCCAATCCTGAAGGGAGGAGAATACAGGGAAATTACAAACTGGTTATTTTTTTTCTACTCAACTACTAAGAGCAGTTCCTATTTATTGGAACTTATGCTTGGTCTCACTAACTCCTATCCACACATAATTCTAAACTGACACATTACAGTTATTTCATAACAGATTGCCATGAATGGTTTCTTTAGCAGTGCAACAGCTCCCAGGCAAAAAGGAAGAGGCAGCAGTGCAGAGGAGAGAAAACAACCCTAATTTTGTCTCTTTCTTTCTTATTCTCTTTGGAGCAAACATTTATCAGCCCAGATAATTTTCTTTCCATTTAACAAAGGAGTTAGGTGATACAACCCTTCCCAATCCAACCATTATAACATTAACCTAATATTCCCACTTATACAGCCACTCTTTTTGAATGTGTTATAATTAATTACATCTTTACATGTTTATATGTCTCATGTTACATTTTTTAAATGTTTACAAATCTTACGATTTACAATACGAAATGATTAACAATATGAAACATAAGTTCTTCAATACATAGTCTGTCTCATGATTCAACTATCATATTCATGATTAATAAAATAAATTATGCAAACAGCTGAGAAATTGAGATCAAACTTTGTACCTTCAAGCCTTGGCTCCCCTGAGGGAGATAACTATCACGTTTAACCCAAGCAAAACAATCCAAATGGCAAGCATATCTGGCACGACATTCCCCTTGGTTTGTGTCGCATTTGAACCCCAATTCCTGAATGATTAAATAACAGTGATGAAAGTAGAAGGAAAAAAATGCCAACTAAACAAACTTAAAAGAAAACTATTTGGTTTGACGCTTTCACGATAACAATAAAAAGGGAAACCAAATAACAAACATGATTTGTCCCAAAACTTTGTGACATAACATAGTCAAATTCAAGTTCAAATACTATGCTAACAGTTGACATTCTACAAATTCAAAGGGTTTTAATAGAAAATAGATATGCACCCAACATAATGAGATGGAGAATTGCACAGAATGCTAGCATGTACATTTTATTATTTTACCATTTAATGTAAGTCAATTGCCAAAAGCAAAAAGTTAACAACATACATCACTCATTTTGAACCCAAGATGGGTTGCCCTTCGTTCTAGGAATGGCCAATCAAAAAAATCACCATTATACGTCACGTAGATACCAGGTTTCACCTCTTGCATATGAGAGAACCACAATCTAAGAAGCTCAATCTGAAAAAAAAACACAAATGTCAACAAATTAGACTCATCATTACAAATAAAGAAAACCACACACTGGAACAGATTTCCAACAACGAAATAAGATAACACATACTATATACTTATTTATTATGGATTCACAAGTACCCTTACCTCATTTTGAACATTCGTCACTTTAAAACACCCTTCAAACTCTGGTTTTGGAGTGTACTCTATATCCTCTATATCATCCCCGACACACTATAGATAAAACAAATAAATTATTTAAAGTTATCACCCCATGACAATGACTAATGTTGTACATTACAGTTTCTAATGGTGCAATTCCTGAATCAGTTAACAACATTTCATGCATAAGAGCTGAATAATTTATTATATTCCAATTTCTACATAATTTGCCATTGAAAAAATTATGTAATCTCTAGTTGCATATCTAAAATTACAAATGAAGTTGAAACATTATATTCAATACTTTAATGCAAATCAATCAACCTCTGTAGACACAAAATTTGAATTGTTTGGGAAATATAAAATCTCTTGCAGATAAACAATCTGAATAAAATGAACCATCTTTAAAAGAAAGAGGAAGAAATCAGAAGATATTGATAACGAGAATACTAATAATAAGTCTCTTTTGATGAGATGTTGGTGGTTTCCTCTGAATAAAAAAATAGTAATAGTGAAAGACGGATTGCATGAACAAAATTATGAAGTTTACCTCCCTATTTATGATTAAATACCCCTGACCATCTACCATGTACGAAATCATCATAACTAAATCATAGTCAGCATCAGGAAACTTCAATGGAAGTTTTGTGGTCTCAATGTCAAATGCACAAACTCGAACTTCAGCACGCTGCAGAAGATCTGTCCTCTTTTCAAGTGTAACCCCGTTATTGGACACTCCAACATCATACCACTGGCCACACCGTATATCTAGGTAATATGTTTTTGCAAGTGTCATGATAAATAGACAATAGCATAGCAATGGAAAACAGGATAACAGAACAAATATCAAAAGCAAAAAAATAAATCAAAAAGTACCATTGTCAATGGCAAAGCGAACATGATAAGGAACATCATATTCTCGAAGATCAGTCAAGCAATCTAGAAAGTCCTGAGGTCTATGTTCTCTGATAAGCAACAAGATCAGGTAAGAAGAAAGGTTTAACTAAAATTATCTAAGATGAAAATATATGCCATTGCATAAAGGAAGTAATATGCAAATGTGAAGTGAGATGTGAAAATTGATCTACCTTCTTTCTGTTGACATGGATACAAAGGCTTCTGCAGTGTCAGACTTAGCCTTATTTCTTTCAACAGTAGGCATCAGATCTCTCTTCACATCCATCAATTGTTGCACAGTATCAAATGAAAGCTTTAAATAAGATTTTCTTAATCCTGATAAATGATTTTTCTGTCAAAAATCAAGAAAGCATCAAAGTCCATTTATAAGTATAAAGAAAGGAATCACAACCCATTTGAATCAAAGCATGAAGTTTTAAAGAAAATGCAACCTCAGATTTAACTTGCAGATAGACATTGTCAAATCCACAAACAATTGTAAGAAACTAATGCAGACTATATCAAGACGAACCACATTCACTTGACTTCCAATTAAAAATATTGTTGGTGCTGAATGTTGTATTTTAAAAGATGTTTGTGGTGTACCAGACAAAGTGAAGCATAAAAGACATGTATAATTTGCTTACAAGATCCAGGTCTTCTTTCTCTATAATTTCAATATCAGCAATCCGACCTTCGTAACGTCTTCTCAGGTATGCTTCAACATCCATCTCCATTTTATCCTATTAAATTAAATTATATAATCATAATTAACACTAACATCATGATGGCTACTAAAAAATAAACACTGAATCAGAATATATCCACAACGGCAATGAACACGTTTAGATAAAAACGTACTACCATAGCCCCACATATGACATACATGAATGTTCTCGCCTACCTTTGTAGCTACATAGAAGTAAGGCCGAAATCTGAATTTTGACTTGAATGAAGAGCCATCCTGCAACCAGGATCCAATCAGTAAACTATTCCTTAAACCAGGTCACTCTTTGGAGCAAATATAACTTTTAACTTAAGCAATCTTTACCAAAAAAAATTACCTGTGTAACAAAGTAAAGATCGACACAACTGTATTCTTTGTAACTGTTTTCATCCTGAACAGATGACTGCAAAAGTATGGAAAAGCATGAATAGGCTAATAATAATGATCTATTAAAGCAAACCAACTAGTTGGGACTGTATATTGGAAATAGGAACCGGAAAACTCGACTGAGACAATGGCAATTCAATCACTCTTCAGCTTAGCTATGTAATAACGCTTCAATTCAAACTTAATCAGTGCTAGCGAAATACAATGGTAATGTGCTTACGGATGCAAGAGTGAGTAGCCATCCGAGCCGCTTTTCACCCTCTGAAAACAGATCGAACCCTAATTTAGCTTCGAGTTCATCCTCGGGGTTGCGGTTCAGCTTCCGCTTTTTCGATGCTCTGTTATCTCTCCGGTCACGTCGTCGACCATCGCCGCTCATCGTTGCCCCAACGAGATCGAAGGTTTTGGCGTTGGCGCTTTTGAATGAAGGTTGTGAGAGTTTGGGAAAAACTGCTATTAGCGTGATTGGAAGATTGGGAGCGGAGGGAAGACACAATCAAGACGTTTTCCCGCGCTTTTTCCCCGGCCGCAAAGTAAAGTTTGGTCCGCAAATGACCAACCCGACGAACCGGAACGGTCCAAATTGAATAAATTATAAAAACAAAAAAAATATATAAATTTTAATTGGTTCGATTCTTTTATTAATCTGTCATCTATTTCCATTACAAGTTATTTATCTATTATTTTTTATTTTATTTTACATAATAAGATTTTGTGACTTTAGCTGTCTTGTTTAACTCGGATGATTTGAGATATGTAGGAAATCGATTCCTATGTAAAACCCACTCTAATGAGAGTGGAAATGAGAAGATAATCAATTTACAAAATGCCGGAATCGATTCCTCCATAAATCCAAAGTAAAAATCCGGGGGCAGAAATTTTAGTGACCGCCAGCAACGGTAAGGAACGAGAGAAATATAACTGTTAATTTGAATTCTCTTACATAATTCGGTTGAGTCACTGGGTCTAAAAAAAACTTATAGAACAAAAAAATCACCATTAAAAAAGTTTATAGTTGAAAATATTATAAAAGTTGTGTGAATCGATATTAGTGCCTAAGTTTTTTTAAAGAAAATATCTATTTTAAATATTAAAAAATACAATTAATTCTTAATTTGTCACAAATTTAAGAGTTTTTTATTTTTCAAAATAATTATATATAAACATTTTAATTGATAGATTTTGTAAAAAATTTTAATGATTACATATTTTTAAAATAAATAACATAACCATTTAATTTTATTTGGTGAAAAATTCATGTAAATTTTAATCAAAACTAAATAAGAAATATGAATTTGAAAATTTAAAATATTAAATTTAAGAATAATTAGTTTATGATTTTTTATTATATATTGCTTATCTTTTTTTATGTATGAGTTAAATTTTATCCATTGTTTCTATTTAATAATCAATATATGTATATTATAATAATAATTATATAAAAATTTTAGTATGACTTCTGTTATGATTAATCTAATATTGTCATATTTTAGTTAAATTGAGTATTTCTTTTAGGGTTAAATATGTTTTTAGTCTCTATATTTTGGGGTCATTTTGATTTTAGTCTCTCTTTCAAAATAAGGTACAATTTAGTCCGTCAACTTTAGAAAACTCTGATTTTAGTCCTTTTTACTATTTTTTAAAACTTTATTTGTTGTTTCAAACACGTTTCATTATAACATTTGGATTATTTATATTGTTTGACACATAATCCAAATGTTATAATGAAACGTGTTTGAAACAACAAATAAAGTTTTAAAAAATAGTAAAAAGGACTAAAACCAGAGTTTTCTAAAGTTGACGGACTAAATTGTACCTTAGTTTGAAAGAGAGACTAAAACCAAAATCGCCCCAAAAAATAGGAACTAAAAACATATTTAACCATTTCTTTTATTATGTTTGAGACTTTGTTTTATTTTATTAAATATTATAAGTTTTATTGTCAAAAAAACTAATAAAATTAATAAATAGATTATAATGAATAACTGGATTCAACTATATATTATATATTTTATTTAATAACATAATAGTAAATATAATATAAAAATATTGATTTAAATATAATAAAATTTTAACATGTTAGACTATATAATAAAATATATAATTTTATATATAGATAAATGATATTGTTTTACTTGAGAGAGAATTTTGGGAGCCGAGGCTTTATTTTTACCCTCACTTGAAAAAAACTTCTAAAATGGGGTTTTATGATGGATGGACTAAAAATAACCTATGATTCATTATAAATCTTCATATTATCAAGTATTTACCAGAAATCTCTACATGAACAAATTCCTCTTTCAAAATGATGGAACCTATTGGCATCCCTTACAACCAGGGTCCGTTGGGAGACTTTTGATGCTATCTTAAAGAATGTATGACAATCATCACAAATTCGAAGGTTTTTTGTGATCCGAATAGTAGTACGGTTTGGCGTAACAAGCAGACCAAAACCAAGTGCCAACCTTTCACTATGTCTATATAATATCTGCATTTTCTCTTCTTCACTGACATTATGGAACACAAACTTCGTTTGAGCCCTATAACCTTCTTTTTTCAGAAGTTTTGTGAACTGAGCTAGTTTTAGACAAATATCATCAGACTTTGGATGAGACTCGTCCCTTGCCATGAAGGTGTGAATCTTATTCTCAACCTCAATCCAACTGCATCCTGGTGTCTTCTTCGTTCCATTTCCCTTCATTCTCAACCTCACTTCTTCAACATCGTTCCATCTACCATCTTCTGCGAAGATGTTTGATATCAATACATATTTTCCTGAATTCTCTGTATCCGATTGTAAGAGCTTCTTTGCTGCAAGCTCTCCTAGTTCTTTATTAGAATGAATGCGAGAAGCGCTGAGAAGAGCACACCAGACTTCAGAAGTAGGTTTGATAGGCATGTTTCTCACAAAACGATGAGCCTCCTCAAGGGAATTGGAACGGCCGAGGAGATCAACCATACAGGCATAATGCTCTGGCCAGGGTTCCAGTTTATATTCATATTTCATAATATCGAAAACCCTCTTACCTTCATCCACCAACCCCGAATGGCTGCATGCATATAATAAAGCCAAAAATGTTATATGATCAGGAATAACATTTTCATTAGTCATTTCCTCGAATAAAGCAATGGCCCTACTTCCACATCCATGCATTCCATTTGCATTAATCATGGAAGTCCATAAAATTAGATCTCTCTTTTTTACAGAATTAAATATCTTTCTTGAGTTCTCCACATTCCCACAGTGAGCATACGTATCCACCAGGGAGCTAGCAATTGGTCCCTCCAAGAAAAAACCTTTCCTAATCAGAAACCCGTGAATCTCCTTCCCTTTCTTCAATGAAGATAAACTAGCAGTGGCAGATAGTGCACTAATGAGAGCTATAGAGTCGGGATGAATTTTAAATTGGTTTAGAGTGTAGAAAAGTTCAAGAGCCTCAACTGGAAGTCCATTACGAACACAGCAGGTAATCATACTTGTCCAAGACACGATATCTTTGGGTTTAATTGATTCAAATACACGTCTTGCATAATCTATATGCCCAACCTCTCCGTATACATTGACAATGGCATTTTGTAGCACTGTATCAGCTAAATCTCTTTTCAAAACATAACCATGAATCTCTCTGACAAAGTCTTTAGATTTCAACTCGCTACAAGCCTGCAAAACACTTCCAACCATCATGGGATCAACAGGCATCCCCTCCACCTGAACCATCCGGAACAAGTTCATTGCTTCCACATGGCATTCATTCTGTGCATAACCGGCAATAACAGTTGTCCAAGAAATCAAATCCTTTTTAGGCATACATTCAAAAGCATGACCCATATATTTCACACAGCAACACTTGGCATACATATCTATCATGGTGTTCCCAATCTGCATATTAGAATCCATTCCATTTCTTATTACATAGGCATGAACTTCCTTCCCTTTCAATAAATTTCCCAATCGGCCAAACGCAGTAATCAAGTTTAACACTGACACCTGATCAAACTTCAGGCCAGAACTCTGCATATCCCGAAAGTAATTTACAGCATCACTATAGAGCTCATTTTGAACCAAACTGGAGAGCAATGTATTCCAAGACACACAATCCCTGCAAAGCATACTTTCAAAAACTCTTACAGCATCCTCCATACGACCACACTTTGCATACATGGCAATCAAAGCATTGGCAACATAGACATCAACAAAATGGTTAGATTTCAACACGGCACCATGAATCTCCATACCCAGTTTAACAAACGAGGGATCCTCACAACCTTGAAGAGCTGCAACAAAAGTATATGTATTACTCTCGACACCAACCTCCTGCATTCTTCTAAAAAGCGACAATGCCTCCAAGCATTTCCCTTCTGCCACATGTGCCGAAATAATAGAATTCCAAGAAACTGCGTCCTCTTTCTCCATCATAATCCCATCAAACAGCATCCTGGCCCCATCAAGATTACCGCACTTGGCATACATACTTATAAGCGCATTGCACACAAACACAAATTCACCATATCCACACTTAACAGCCACACCATGGATTTCAGCCCCAGAGCGAGTTGCTCCAAGAGCACCACACGCTTTAAGCACGGAGGGAAAAGTACAAGCGTCAAGCGCCACTCCATCGACTCTCATCTCTCTGTACAACTCAATTGCTTCGAGGTATTTACCGCTTGACACAAACGCACCCATCATGGCATTCCAGGTAAAATTAGTTCTTTCAGTTATTTCGCCGAACACTTTGAGTGCATCGCTCAAAGAGCCACATTTCCCGTACATGTGGACAAGCTTGGTGGCTAGAAACGCCGAAACGTGAGATTTTAACAAACGGGCATGCAACTGTTGGCCTTGTGGGAGGGCTTTCTCAGTGGTGCAGAAGTCAAGGAGGAGAGAATGCGCGTGTTCGAGACGCGAGGGGGGCGTGAGTGGGTGAGAAGAAAGGAGGGTTAAGGATTCAAAAGCGGGTTTGAGGGCTCCTTGGTTGAGGAGGGTGTTAACGGAAATGGGTTTGAGACCAGAGAGGATTGAAGTGGACATGGTGACTGTGCATGCGTGAAGCTGCGCTGCGCCGCACCAGAACAAAGATCTCATGCGTAAGCCGCCAAACAGAAACACTAAATTAAAAACCTTTTTTATTTTATATATTCTTTTTTTGGCTTAGTATATATATTGGTGTGTTTCTTTCAATTTCTTCTCATTCTTTCTAAACTTCTTAATTAAGTTTTTTTTTTGGTTAAAATGTGCATTTACTGTTTTTTTTTTTAAAATTGACGATAATATCGTTAGCTAAAAATAAAAAACAAATAATATAAGAGTAATCGTTGACATAAATATTGATGAATGGTTTCAAACAAGTTACTTTAATTGTTAAAAGTTATTTTTTATTGAAAATTATATTATTCCGATTTTCGGTGATAGGAAGAATTAAATTTGTTTTTCATTTTTTTTTATAATTAACTTTAATTTAATCCTTAAAATAATTGTTAGGGAACACAAACTTCGGTTCAGACCGGGTCAATAGAGAGACAAACGGAGCACCTATAAAACTGGTTCATCTTCCCCAAATCAAAAAGACCCTAGATTATCACAGAGCTGGTTCGTCATTCTTCTTCGTCGCAAATCTCATAATCTTTAGAGAAACCTATCGCCTCTATTCCAAGTAAGCTCCTAAAGCCCCACTCTATTCCTCACTCACTTCACGATTTAGCCACGCTCTTCTCCCAGATCTCGTCTTCCATTTGTTTTTTTGTTATTTTATTCTAGTTAAATCAATTTTGCCAAATTCTTTTGTTTTGATCATATTCAAACAGTGTGCCTTATCCACGAATCTGGTTTTTATCATTGCTCAATCTGTTGCTGTATTCGATTTCGTCTTCTCAATTAAATCCGGATACTTTGTTGTTTTCCCTATTTTCTGGTTATTAGTGAAATTGATGCTTCAATTTTGTTTTCCATCTGTTACGTGTGTGGAGGTATTATTCATTTAGTGTTCTGTTGAATTATGAAACTGTGAAATTAAGTTCAAGTTTTGCAAAATAACATTAGGGTTAGGCATACCTTTGTTCCCAGGTAGTAGTGGCAAGCATTTGGTGATGTCAATTCTGTAATGCTCTTTTGGCACGTATATAATACTCTTTGCTCGAATAATTGACGAATAGTTTATAATTAAAACCACCTTTACCCCAGTCACTTCTCCTGCACATCCATAACCTCATATTTGCATTTTTTTTAATGATTAGTTCATTCAATTTACGAAAATACGGGGCAGTGTGCTTGGTCTACAAGCATGAACAGTTTCACCTGCTACAATTTATAGTATACGATGGTATTTGGTCAACAGACTTTGGAGTGGTGAGGAGAACGTTGCAAGATATTGTTTGTTACTCACTGCAGTTTGGAAAGCTGTTTCACAGTATATTTAGAGTTATTTCTAATGTAACAGCTTAGATATTATCTAATGAAACTGAAAATCGTCTGCACTGGAGTTTTGCTATATAGCTTTTGTATCTTCTTGTTCACCTGAAAATCCCCATTTTATTTGATATTCGAGTTTTTAGTAGTATGGTGCTTCAGTTATATATATATCGCATTGTTCCTTTTTTATCTTTTGTTTCTCTCCTGCTCCGTTCGATGCCTAAGTTGGAAGTAGTTAAGGCTTCAAGTACTTGTCTCTATCTGTTGTGTTTGTGATGGTGACAAAAGCGGGGGAGAGCATCCTTCAAGTTCTGTTTTGTTTCAATTCATTTCATGCTATGTTTTCTTCTTATTTTAGATAGTTGGGGAAAAAATGAGATAATCCTTGGCATTGGTATGCAGGATGTCGGAAGCACCATTTAGACCACGTGAAAAGCTTTTTGAGAAGCAAAAATATTTCCAGAATATCCCCAAACATACCTACTTGAAGGGACCCATGGATAAGGTTACATCTGTGGCCATACCTCTGGCTTTGGCTGCATCATCAATTTATCTGATTGTAAGTTTATTTGTAATATGGTCCTTTTTACTTGTCTCTGTTGACTTCGTTATCAGTATGTCTCCAATTCTCCATTTGTTTGGAATCATATTATATCGACACTGTGTTATGCATTTTGTCCAGGGACGAGGGATCTATAATATGTCGCATGGAATTGGAAAGAAAGAATGACCTGGGAATTTCGAATTGAGGAGGTGGCTATTTTCGACACAAAACAACCATAGCCTCCTTAATATGGACCACTGGTTTTCTTTGCATTTATGTTTGTTCTCTTAATAAAATTTCTTAGTTGCAGATTTTGACTGCCATTGGGGTTTATAACTTTATAACGAAAGTTGTTCATTGTATGTTTTATAAAATCAAATTGGGTGAATTGGCTCAGACTGCTGGTTTCAGATTCTGGTTTATGCTTTGCCCCTTCATTTGCATGCGTTAGACAAGCTCAGCGGCTTTCCTTATAGGTCGTTAAGCATTTCAATTTTTTTCTTTATGGTGTGTTTGGTGTGTCGTCCAGTGGAATTACTTGGTGAGTGGTTGCCCTTAAGCTATAGGTGGTGGCAGGAACCTGTGAAATGGTCTTAAGGTGGATCCAAGTGCGGATTGGAACTCCATAGCATTTGTATTTATAATGCATATTTGGTTTTATATTGGAGAGGTCTATAACCCCAACCGTGGTTTGGGTAAAAGAATTTTTGTCGTAGGTTTTTCCCGTACCATGATGTAGAAAAGTCTAACTGAAAATAAAACACGTTATCATTAGAATCTTGATTCAATACTTCAAATTATTAATATGAAACTGGGGTGTTTATATATTTTTATCAATTAAAAAATGTTGAGGAAGTACTACATCGGGCTAGGACTCAGCTGAGCTATTCCATAACTTTTTATTGTCTAATATTTTGGTTTGGAAATCCACCATCTGAATGTAACCCCCTGAAAATATTAGCTTATCGCCTCCTTCAATCAGCCCCGGATTATCCCCAATTTGATGTAGTATTCAGCTTACACTGAGAAACTCGGACACTTTTAAGATTCTGAGTTTGTATGATGTGGTTGGGTGCGAGTATTCCCTGCCCAAATCGGAGGCACAAAACACTAAAGGCAAATTTTCTCGGTCCAAACACGCTGTTAAGCAACAACTTTGTCATTGAAGAAGGAAGCAATCTGCTTGCTTCACAATGATCAAAGCATATTTTGTCAAGTGCGTCAATGTAAGCACAGATTTGCCGCTTAGTTGAAAATATGTGGTTGCAAGTCCTTCGCGTACTTTGTCTTCGTCGAGGTTTTGTTTGATCACGTACCAAAAGAGTATTAAACAAGCAGCAAACAAATTCTTATTATGAGCAGACAAAGCAAAAATCTTTTGCAGGATAGATTCAATGGAAATGTGATACGGTGGGCCTATGCAATTCAAAGCTCGACATGACGTACCACAGCCAGTAGGTACTGCTCTCTAAGTCGCAGCAGTTATAGAGCTCAGATATTCAATGCTGCACCTCAAAATTCAGATACTAAGAAGTTCATGGACGGTCAAAACCACCCACAAACAATAGCCCGGCAACTAACTACCAAGCTAGAGACTAATTTTTTGGTGGGTGGACTGTGGGGCATATAACATTCATATATGCCTCCAATAAGTCAGCAGAAAGTTTGCAGATCTTTGAATGTATACACCACGCTTGACAGAGTTGGATTGACTTTTAAGCTTTTCTGACTTCTGAGCATACCTCAGGAAGTGATGGAATTCTAAGAACAATCCAAGTGCATGATTAACTTGAGGAAATATACCCTAATTGGCTATTCAACATACTAACCAATGATGATGTAACAAAAGAAAAAAAAAATAAAACTGATGAACACTAACTAATAATGAAGGATCACAAGTCAGCCTGGAAAGTATTCACCATCCACTCTTTCATGTATTTACTCGTGTTGTACTTGTCCCTACCTAAATCATTCTTGTTATATGCGTTTGTAGAAGAAATTTTAAACAATCTCAGACTCATTCGTATATTAACTATATCAAAAAGGTCGTCACATCCACGGAAAATATTATCTTAAAAATGAAATATGATTCTAAGATAATGGTGTGTTTTCACTTTTCACTTTTCACACCTAGATTCATCGAGTGGAACTCAATGGTGCTTGGCCCAGTGTAATGTGAGTGAGCAATTATTTAGAACATAAGCTGGAAGCTCCTTTCTTACAGTGCCAAGCTGTGTGAGTATGTGACTTTCTGTTCCAAAAAATGCATTTTTGGGCTGGTCATCCATATGGGTAATAATTTTCCATAAAGGCAACTGGGTACTGCCAGTTCTCCTACTCTGTCTTGCTTCCTAAGGCTCTCCCACATTCATGCTTTATATATCAGTAGGTGACCCTTTCTGTTCACTCCTCAACCAAAACTTATGGTCCAAGCACTTTTCTATCTTAAAGAAAGCACTTATATAATTACCAATGCTCCTTAGATACTTCTTAAGAAAAATACCTATATATGCTGCTACCTTAAAAGATCTAAAAATATTTTCCATATTAAAAGTGGTAAAAAGATGATATGATCCTCCAAGTTACCTTGGGGAAGCAGGTATATAACTACATATATACACGCGTCTGTGTAAATTTTTTGGTCCATACATCAACTATTGATACCATGTTGAGGAACAGTCGTTAGCTGAATATGCCAATATACCAACTTAAGAAAATTGCTACCTAACCAAAGCACTCTCATAAAGATTCTTCACTAAGTTTTCAGAGAATAATAAAAGGAGAAGTGTAGTCAAAGATTAACATTTATACTCTCGACGTATAACACCTTCCAAATCCAATACTAGAACTTTGATGGTGCCATAATCAAGTTGGCTTGTGAGTAAAGTTGACAGGGAAAACACTAAGCATTTGTTTAGAGAAGATAAATCCACTGTTAACTTCATAGCTTTTGGCTGTCATATCTGTCATTTGGGCTTATTCTAAGGTTTGTTAACAACACAAACTACTTACTCTCACACCCTTAAAGCCAGTCCTGTTTATAAGCACCTTAGGGGAAAGTGGAGCCATCATTCCAAGAAAAAGAGAAAGAAAACGGGAGATAACAGGCCTGGGAGAGGAAAAGAGTGTTATTGACTGTGCTGCAATAATGGCAACACCAAAGCAGTCATACGAGCAAAACCAACAACAAACAAATGTGCAGCGTGTGAGAAATTCAGGGATGATTAACGTCAACCAGAGTCCAATGAGGGATGACAAGGAAGAGGAGATGTCAAGATCAGCTTTGGCAATGTTCAGAGCAAAGGAAGAAGAAATTGAGAGGAAGAAAATGGAGGTGAGGGATAAGGTTCACGCTTATCTGGGTCGAGTAGAGGAGGAAACAAAACGCTTGGCTGAGATTAGAGAAGTAAGTGTCACAATACTTTTGGCTTACCTCTAACTAAGCTTTCATGCTTTATTTGTTTTCTGTTCTTTTGTGTTTTACACATAAATCAATATACAGCGTGTTTGGTTCCACATTCTAATAGGTATAGTTTCTATCTCTCAGACCTGATTTCTAGCTTCTCTTCCCAAACACGCCAATAAACTTAAGGTATAGGGAAAAAGATAGTAATCTGATGAGAAAGTTTGTTTCCTTTTAATTTTCTCAAAATCTTCAAGTGATGATCAGAAACTGGTCAATTGCTGTGTCATGTGTGTGGTAAATTGGTTATTTTTCCTTGTTCTTGGACAAGTACTTATAACATGTCACCATATTTGAATAGTAATTGTTTGAAAAACTGAATACGATGTTGTAGGAGCTTGAGGGTCTGACAGATCCATTGAGGAAGGAAGTTGCAATGGTTAGAAAGAAGATAGACAGTGTGAACAAAGAGCTAAAGCCACTGGGCCAAACCTGCCAGAGAAAGGTGAAGTTTTCCAACTGTTTACAGTTGTTTGCTTTTGACATTTCTAAAATCCATTCTTAAGTGATCTCTATTTGGTTTACTTACACAGCTTTTGATACAAACACTTGAGCACTGAATAGAATTTAATCAATTAGCCATTCTTGCTTTCTTGTCCCCATCTTGTCTCATCAACTGAGAGCCAAAGTGGACATGATTATTTAGTGGTTAAGCTGTTCATTATTAATAATTGTGTTCAAATGTCCATGTAGAAAATTATCTATTTGGTTCAATGGCAGATTTCAAATTCCTCATGCTGCTTCTTTTGCATCATTATGCCTACAAAAAATTAAATAAAGAAAAGGGTTGATGGAAATATGAACCATAAATCAATCATAACTCACCTTTCTTCATACTACTTTACTTTCAAAAATGGTTTGACAGATAATAAGAGAATCAGTTAAGTATTAAATATGCTTTTAGTCTCTTAAATGTGTTTGACGAATTAAAATTTTTCTGTATCTCAATCTTTAAAAATATTAGATATAATCACTTTAATTCAATAACATTAACTTGTCTTTTAAATGTTAAATGGTGTTTTAAATTGATATTTGAGTTAAAGCTAATCTAGAATACTAAAAAAATTAACAAGATTAAATTAAAAATATTATATTTATTCATTTTTAAATTTAAAGACTAAAATATATTAAAGTTTAAAATAGACGAATTATAATTTCGTGTCCAAAAGATTATGGACTAAAAAATACTTAACTGATTTAAACATGATTTTCATATTTTCATTTATTTCTTCTTTGGAATCACAGGAAAAAGAATATAAGGAAGCCCTTGATGCTTTCAATGAGAAAAACAAGGAAAAAGCTCAACTTGTTACCAAACTAATGGAGGTAAGAATTTCTTTGTTGGTTTGAGTGAGTACAAAACTTTCTAAATTTGTTTCGTAACTTGTGTTTTTTTCTGTTTGTTCCATGAATGTTGGGATAGCTGGTGACTGAAAGTGAGAAGTTGAGGATGAAGAAGTTGGAGGAGTTAAGCAAAAACGTAGATACCCTAAATTGAAATTAATGCTAATACAAGTAACCTTACTTCTGTGTGATGTAACCAGAACCATGTGGTTGTATTGTAATGTGACATAATTTGTGATTTCATTGTATTTTGAGAATTTGATTAGGAAATCTGCATTAGACAGACACCTAAATTCTGAACATTGCTCAAGTTCTTGTCATTTGATTTGAGATGTGTATTCAAGCTGAACAATTAGAAAGACTTTTATTTTTTTAATGAATGAAAATATCCCATTAAACTAATCAATTTTTTCATGTTCCAACTTACCCAATTGATGTCAGGAACACAAAATTTAACTATATCTCTGTCAACATTTTGCACATATACTTATACTTAAAATGTTGGTAAGAATGATATCATTTATTATTACTATTAATGGAATGTCAAATATTTTATATTATTTCTTTTATTATCAATAAAAATCAATATTTATTAAGAAACTATAATAAAGTATTAAGTTTATAAAGTATAAGTAAACATTAAAAGTACGAGAACAAGTGAAACATTGATTAAAAGTGTAAAAACAAAATAAAGAAAATATATATTAAATTATTTATAATTGTTATAAATTAAACAGGTCTTGAAAATTTATTATATGAGAGATGAATATTATCAAGAGATAAATATACAGATAAATCTTATTTTAGATTTAATTAATAATTTGATTCTTATATTTAAATTTTTATTTAAATATTTAATTAAGTCTCTATTTTTTTTAAGTAGTTCTCATTAGTTAAAAACTCACATTAATATGAAAATGATATTAGAATTTAAATGTCAAACGTTCAGTAATTCTAATTTAATATGATAAGTGAGAAGTTGGAACTCAATTGATTTCTTTTTTAAATAAAAAAATAATTAAGTAAAAAATATAAACATTAAAACAAATAAAAAATCTAAATATAAAAATAAGTTAAAATATAAATAAATAGAGAAACGTAATTTTTCCATTGAAACCCTAAAACCAATGGAAATAATTCGAGTATTTTGTCCCAACATCCAAAGCTGACATTAGGGGAAGAACGTAGAGTGAAAGAAAGGTTAACAATGGCGTCAGAGAGCACAGTGACTTCAAACTCTACCGATGATGAAAGACCGAAGGTGGTTGTCATAATGGGACCCACAGCTTCCGGGAAGTCGAAGCTTGCCGTTGATTTAGCCTCTCACTTCCCCATCGAAGTCATCAACGCTGATTCCATGCAGGTCTACCGCGGCCTTGATGTTCTCGCCAACAAACTCCCTCTCTCTCACCAAAACGGTAACACAGTACCCTCGCCGCACTTGATTATTCTCCATTCCAATCCCGTTCCGTTTATGAAATCATGTTTCGAATTTGCTGCAGGAGTGCCGCATCATCTCTTGGGCACTGTAAGCCCCAACGAGGAATTCACGGCTAAAGCGTTTCGGGATTCTGCAATTCCCGTATGTCTTAATCGAAGAATGAAGAGAATCCACTTATTATTAATATTGTTATTATTATTATTTGTTATTTTCTATTATTATTATTATTTTAATTTTCAGATTATTGATGATATATTGGCTCGCAATCATTTGCCTGTTATAGTTGGGGGTACAAATTACTATATCCAGGTTGGGATTTTGAGTGATGCGTTCTTTGTGTCTCGTTGTGTGCTTCATTTTATTTATTTATTTGAATTTCTTATAATGCTTAATAGTGTACTTATATGGCTGATTTCTACTTATTAATCCTCTCCAGGCTCTTGTGAGTCCGTTTCTTCTAGATGATTCTGCCGAAGATATGGATGAAAGCTGTTTGGGTGACCCACCTGGTATTTTGTTATGTATTTGGTGCTTTCTTTTCTTTTACTTTTGTTTTTTTTCTGTTTCGATTGACATATACTTATCATTTATTGCATTTGTAATTTTATAGGCATCACGCAGTCTGAGAACAGTTTCCCTACTGAAAATGATGGTTCAAGCTATGGTTATGATCTGCTCAAAGATATTGATCCAGTTGCTGCTAATAGAATCCATCCAAATAACCATAGAAAGGTTGAGTATAATTTGATTATTTATATCATTTACACTTCTAGGGACAATGAAAGGTCCGTCTTATATATGCAGTTGGAGTTACGTATGCAACAATTCCATGATGGTTTTTCTGTTTATAATGAGTTCAGTTTTGTTGCATTGCCTATGTAAAGAATTTTACATCGTCCAGTTAAATATCAGTCAAGATTTTACTTTTAAAATAGTTGTTGCAAAAGTCAGCATCTGAATACGCATGGCAGTTTATGATGGTATAATATACCGATCCTTAATAAGTGGATTTAGGTCCAACTCTACCCTAAGAAATAAACTTGCAAGGTGGTATTTGTATTAACTAATATACAATATTTTGGTTATATCTCTAGTTAATGTAAAATCTTTAATATAGTCTTTCATGCCAAGGAGTATAAATTTCGCATATGGAACTAGATATTTGTGCAGGTAACAATATGACCAACAAACCTTATTAAGATAGGCTTTGATACTACCTTAGAAAGTGAAGTTAGACCATAATCAGTTGTACAAAATTTGCTTCAAACAATCATATATTATTAATGTATTTAAATTTTATTCATTTAATATATAAAGCATGTATAAGTACAACCTTCATGCTAAGGATTAAAACATCTTGCATGTAGAGCTAAATACTTGTGCAGGTGGTACAATATGTGCAACAGTCCTTATTAAAATAAACTTTGATATCATTGTAGAAAGTAAATTTAGACCTAATTCGATTCTACAAAACTAGCTTGCAAATGAACATCTATATATTAATGTATTTAAATTTAATTCATATAATATTAGAGCATGTATAAGTACAACTCTTCATGCCAAAGACTAAACCTTGTTAAGGTAGACTTCGATACCATCTTAGAAAGTAAATTTAGGTCTAGTTCAACTCTACAAAACTGACTTGCAACCAAGCATCTACATTATTAATGTATTTAAATTTAATTCATATAATATATAAGGCATATATAAGTATGTTTATTATTGTAGTCTTACGATTTTAAAGTTCTAGCGTGTTGTACATTTGGGACCAAGCCATATGGTTTTTTAATTCATTTTTAACATTTAAATATATATGAAGTGCCTAATTGGGAATTACCCACCCGCATACTTGTGTTTTTATGGGTTTCAGATAAATCAATATATTAATTTGTACACTCGCACCGGTGTTCTTCCTAGTAAAGTTTTTCAAGGAAAGGCAGCAGAGGTTTGTTTTCTTTTCCAATAGTCAATTACTGGAATTTCAATAAGATCTTTTTTCTCTTTGTCTGCGTATAGTTATATAATTATTTTTTCCACTAATCACATTACCACACTATACTCATTCTGTTCTATTGACGGACAATTGGTGTGGGTATCAAGTGGATCAATAATGGAAAAAGGATGTTAACTTGCTAATGTTTTGTTGCAAGGTCTGGTGATTCTTTATTCCCCTTATAAATAATATTGGTCTTACTTGTGGCAGGGCAGAATTGGGGTCAAGTTGACAACTTAAGATATGATTGTTGTTTTATATGTGTGGATGCATCTCTCCCTGTACTGGACAGATATGTAGAGCAGAGGGTAGATTGCATGATGGACGATGGATTACTCAATGAAGTCTATGACATTTATAACTTGAATGCAGATTATACTAGAGGTTTGCGGCAGGCCATCGGTGTCCGTGAATTCGAGCCTCTTCTTAGAACTTGTGTTGTCATAGACATGTATGAAAGAGAGAGAGAACTGACTGAAGGATCCAGGGTAGAAAAGGGCAAGACCTTGTTTAATGGTAATTTGATGGAAATGGTGAGATCTTCCAATGATACTGAATCCACAATTCTTTTGGAAGAAGCAATTGAAAAAGTAAAGGTTAATACCAGGAGACTTGTTCGCCGACAGGTAAAAAATGTCATTTGTTTTCTGACTTCCTTAAACAAGCATTTTTGGATGAAATTATTTTGGCCGAGCATGCAAGGAAACTGAAAATGTCATTTTCTGTATTCACAAGTTATAGAAAATTGCCAGTACCACTGAGATGATTAATAATTTTGACTTAGAAGTTTGAAATACCTTACCCTTTCTGTAGAGCATTTAGTTCACCTGCCATTCTGCTGTACAGTATGACTTTTTATTTGTTTTTGCTATAATTTATTTGTATTATTATAATTACTATTAGTATTTTCCTGTGCTTCCTAGAATTAGTGTTATTGTCTAAGGAGGAGTAAGGGGCATGATAACATAAACGTTAAATAATGTAATTGATCAATATTCGTTGGTGACAATGAATTATTGGAGTTTGTACGGAAGCTTAAAGTATGACATTAATATTGAAGCTATCTTCATGACAGAAGAGGATGCTCAGTCGACTGCAAACATTGTTTGGTTGGAACATATACTACGTTGATTCCACAGAAGCAATATCAAGTAAGCTGTTTTAATCATGTTCCCTGTATTTTCTATGTTCATTGTTTTAATCAAGTATCCTTGGATTACATTCATTTAGTTATTTTATGTTACAGGCAAATCAGAAAATGCATGGGCACGCCAAGTAGTTGAACCTGCTGTGAAGATAGTTAAATCTTTCTTGAGTGAGAATGGAAGCTTGTCATCCACATTTGGGACATCAAATGACACAGGGATGAAAATAATCCAAAGGGACCTCTGGACTCAATACGTATGCAAGGTCTGTAATATTTTATAATCCACCTTCGTGAGACATTTCTTTTGTTTTTTTCTTTTTTTGTTAATAACTTACATGAATGTTCTTTTCACTCTGGAAAACAAGTGTGGTGATCCTTATGGGGTTCTGCATTGCAATACAATTTCACCTACAGAAAAAAACAAGTGGAAGCAATTTGTTAAACTACCGTCTGTCGGATTTATGTTTCTCGAAATTTTTTCATTTGGATGACAAATTTTTCTGTATGAATTACTACAAGGAGTTTGTGACTTGCATCATCAAACTCAAACATTCTGTTTTCTTACGAACCTTCCTTCTGACAGGCGTGTGGAGATCGCGTTCTTAGAGGATTACATGAATGGGAACAACACAGACAAGGTCGTGGGCACCGAAAACGTATTTCAAGTCTTAAGAGCAAGGGCCAATTTCCTGGTTTCGTGGAACAGAAGGTTGAGTATTCTTAGTGTGAACAGTGACAATATGTCGTATGATTTCTGAAATTTAAAATATATGGGTATAGTTTATAACTTAAATTTTCTTTTATTAAATTTGTATTTTTTTTTTATCTTTTAAAATATTCATTTTAGTATTTTAACTCTTAAATTTAAATAAATATTGTCTTTCAAACTATGGTTGTCTTCAATTTTATGGTACAACTTTGATTTTCTTTTAATAATGGAAAGAATCATGAAACTTAATCTATTAGATTTACCCAATTTATGTGTGAATAGAAAAAGACTAAGGTAAAGATTGTTCGAAAATTGAATCATAGAATAAACAATTTAAAAAATATAATATAAATAAAGAGATATTTTATTCTGCATAATAATGCCTCATTTGTAGGCACTTTCTGTTATTTTCTGTTACTGCATAAATAATGCCTACTTTCTAGGCACTTTTATTTTTTAGTTGTTATCTATTNTGTTACATGAGTGCTATTTAATAGCCTCTTTAATTTAATAAACGTACTCAGTTGGCAAGAGTAGCATTATACCTTTTTATTCTTTTCAAACTAGTATCAGAGCTCCTAGTGGGCCTGATACAGAAGCTGCAGCTTACGAAGATGAATAATGACAAATTCTCTTCAAAAATTCCTTACTTTGACGGTCAACATTATGATCACTGGAGTGAATTGATGGAGAATTTTTTATGTGTCAAGGGTCTCTGGAATCTGATTAAAAATGGTGTTGAAGAGCCTGTGGAGGGTACTGTTCTGTCTAGTGAAGAATCAGAGCAGTTGGAAAAATCCAGAATTGAAAATCACAAAGTCAAACATTACCTCTACAGGGCCATTGATAGATCAATTTTCGAACAAATTCTGGATAGGAGCACATCTCAGATGGTTTGGGATTCTTTGAAAAGAAAATATGGAGGAAATGATCGTGTGAAGAAATCAATGCTCAATGCATTGAGAAGGGAGTTTGAGTTGCTTGAAATGACAGAAATAGAAACCATCACAGAATATTTTGCTAGAGTCATGACAGTGGCAAACAAAATGAGAAGCAATGGAGAACTTATGTCTAATTCAAAGGTGGTTGAAAAAATACTTCGAACGTTGACACCACGTTTCACCTATATCGTGGTTTC
>NC_028352.1:7465774-7589394 GCF_000741045.1 Vigna radiata var. radiata | reverse complement strand
TGAGGAACATCACTCCACAAGAAGCTTGGAGTGGAATTAAACCTTCAATAAACCATCTTCGAGTTTGGGGATGCCTAGCTCATGTGCACATACCAGAGGCAAAAAGAGGTAAGCTTGATGATAAAAGTTTTCCTTATATTTTATTGGGTGTTAGTGAAGAGTCCAAAGGTTATCGTCTATTTAATCCTAAGACAAAGAGGATTGTTATTAGTAAAGACGTTATATTTGAAGAAGAGAAGAGTTGGGATTGGGGTCCAAATTATAAAGAGCAAATAGAAACTGAGTTGTTATGCGGTGATGATGATAAGTTACATATTGATGAATTTGAAGAAAATATTGAAGTTGATAGTGATGGTCCGAATAGTGAACATAATGAAAGTGTCATTCGAAATGAAGCAACAATGAATTCACAGGAACACATAATTCAAGGGAGAGAAAGAAGAAAGCCAAGCTGGATGGAAGACTTTGTTACTGGAGAAGGATTAAGTGAAGAAGATGAAGTTGAGATAGCCTATATAATACAAGATGTCAGAAATGAAGATCCAATTTTATTTGAGGAAGCTCTTAAAAAAGAAAATATACTCGCTTTCACAAATTCTGATTATGAAGAAGATGTGAATGGTTGATTTATTGAAATAAACTGACATGCTGGAAGTCAGTTTAAGGGAGGGAATGAAGAGATATTTTATTCTGCATAATAATGTCTCATTTGTAGGCACTTTCTGTTACTGCATAAATAATGCCTACTTTCTAGGCACTTTTATTTTTTAGTTGTTATCTATTCTGTTACATGAGTGCTATTTAATAACCTCTTTAATTTAATAAACGTACTCAGTTGGCAAGAGTAGCATTATACCTTTTTATTCTTTTCAATAAATGTGTCCAAAATCGAAAGTGGTTGAAATAAAGACAACATTAACTAGAGTTAAAAGGATGAATATAAAATGTTTAAAAAATAAAAATTCATTTATCTTTTAACAATAACTACCTAAAAAGGTAAATGTACATGTTTATTTAACTCGATATTTTGTTCCCATGTCAGGATGGTTTGACTCACAAATGCACTTTTTATTAGAAATGGAAATATGTAAAATAATGAGATTTATGTAGGCTATTCTTTTATGATTTTAATGTTCTCAAAAGTTAAAAATATATTTATCATTGATGTTGGTTTTTTTAAAAAAAAAAACTTAATTCTTATAACACCACTAATAAAAACAACTCTCCAAAAATCAAATTTGGACATATTAGATATTTTATCTAATTTTTAAAAATTTGAAATAATTTTATGAAATATAAAACTTTAATCTTTTTACAAATTTTATGAAATATCCTTGATTTTCTAAAATCCATCACTGCAGACTTTTCACGCACCTGAAAATCTTCTGGATTGTCGAATCAGAATACAAATTTTGCATTCTCTATTAATAATTGAAAGTGGGTTTGAATTCTGAAGTTATAATTCAGATTATGTATTCTTTCAGTTTATATATTTTTTATTTTATGTTTTAGTTCGTATAACTTGAAATATATTTTTAATTTTGTGTTCAAATTGTGCAGTTTAAACTCTAAAATTTATATTTTGAATTATTTACTCCAAAAAAAATAAAATAAATAATACATTTTTTATTATATAATTTAAAATGCAAAATTTTATATTAATTCAAATATATTTTTTATTTTGTTTCAAATTATATAACTCAGAATATAAAATTTATGCTTTTAATTATATATTTAGAAAAGTTCTCAAGTTAATTTTAAATTTAAAATAATAAAAAAAGAAAAATATTTAAAATTTAAAATAAATTTAGGTGCAGGAAGAAATCGCAGAAGTACAAAAGGACGTGGCCTTCCCAAACCTAGATTTTCAGGGCCATCCCGAAACAGGCCATCATGCAATGGGTAAAACGTACCATACCCTTATCAAGCTCAGCCATTTCTTTTTGTATCTTACATTTGTCTTCTTCATCTTCATACATATGAAATTTTCATGGTATTATGATTTTTGGATTGTGTGAAAATCATTTCTAGCATAAAAGAAAAGTTTTTAAATTATATAATTTAAAAATCAAATAACTTTTGAACTGTATAAGATTTTTTTTTGTATAATTTAAAAATTATTTTTTATCTGATTTTTTTTTTCAATTTCACAATTCAAAAATAATTTTTTTCTTAAAAAAAGTTGGTTTAATAGATTCAGAGGTCCCTATTTGTGTAGTTTTTCGTCAATTAGGTCTTTGTATTTTAAAGTGGTTCAATTTGGTCCCTATTTATGAAAAGTTGAAGCAATATAGTCCTTGTCGTTAAATTTTGTGGATGACATCAAAATTGTTGCCTAATGGCAGGGTAAGGTGGCATTTCATTTGAAAAGTACGTGACATGTGTCACTCCCTTCCCCACCCAAAATTAGGATTTGCCAGATTGGGGAAAAAGAACTTGCCTCCCCGTCAAGAAGTCTCTGTGCGAGAGAAGAAATTCCGCTCATGGAGATAAGGTAGTCACTCATGATGCTTGGCTGGTTGCAGGTTTGGTTGCGCGATTGGGGTTTCTTTTTCATGGCGGCGCGATTCTTGGAGGGTGGTTGTTGGGCTCTCTGTTGTTTAGTTGTCTTCTTAGGTTTTCCTCTCTTTGCAGGTGCGAGGCAGAAACTCGTGGTGGCGGCCTCTTGCGGATGGCGATTCAGAGTTTGAAGGGATGAATTGAGGTGTGAGTTGCTCGTTGATTTCTCTTTTCAAGTTTTGATTGTAAGGATGATGACTCGTGAGAATGGAGAAAAAAAGAAGCGAACTTGGCTTCGTGAAGGAGGAGGCTCGTAGAGGTTTCAAACTTACGATTTTGGTTTTTATTTCTAGGTTCTTTGATTTTCTTGCAGATTTCGAAATCTCTGGAGGAGGGGAATGGACGAATTTGGTTCGCATGATGGTTTTTTGTGTCGCGACGGCATTGTGCTTCGCTGGGTTTGCGTTAGTGTTGGCACGATGAAGGTGGTTGTTGGGCTAATTGCAGATCGCGATTAGGGTTCCCTTAGTGTCACAATTGGGTTTTTTGGGTTCTTTGTAGGTTGTGCAATGATGGAATGAATTAGATGATGATAGAGGTTGGGTTCGATTCGCGGTGGTGAGGTAACGGCCAGCGAGGATGGTTGCGCGAGTGTGGTGGAGAATGACGTTTTCGCAGTGGTTGTTGGGTTTCTGCTAGATGAAGGTGCGAGATGGTGGTTTTGCGACGGCGGCTTGGGCGTTGATGATGCGTTGGAGAGGACGATTGTCGGCGAGGATGGCGGTGATGGTGTTGGATGATGCGGTGATTAGGGTTTCTTGGAGAGAAATTAGGGTTCATATGGAGATAGTGATGATGACGTGTCAGGGTGGTGATGTGGCAAATACTTTTTTTAAATTAAAAAATCATTTAAATCCACTTCATCAACAATTTTGACGTCGTTCACAGAATTTAATGGGAAAAACTATATTGCTTCAATTTTTCATAAATAGGAATTAAATTGAACTACTTTAGAATACAGGACCTAATTGACGAAAAACTGCACAAATAGGAACTTCCGATTCTACTAAACCAAAAAAGTTTTTATGAATTATGCAATTTAAAAGTATCTTTTAAATTTTATATTACATGATTTAAAAAATATTTTTCAATTTTTAAATTACAAAATTGAAAGTTTGTTTATATTGAATTTTGTAATTCTAAAAACTTTTTTCTTTTAAGTGTAAATAAATAAGGATAGTAAGAAGATAATGATATTTTAATAATATTTTTTTGACAACATTTTAACATCATTTATTTGTTGTGATTGGTCTAAAATTACTCCACAACTAATAATAATAATAATAATAATAATAATAATAATAATAAATATCGTCATGGACCAATCACATAATGACACGTAAATGATGTTAAAATATTGTAAAAAAAATGTTGTAAAAGTATAATTATGATAGTAAGAAAGGTATTTACCATTATGATTATGATAGTAATTAAGATGTTGTTCCATGAATAAGAAGATATAGTCTTAAGATATTACTTGACATAGGTATCTAACGCTTCTTGTATCTTGCACTTATCTATGGCTAATCTAATCTTCAATCAACTAACTTACATAATTCTCATGTCGTTACAATTTCCTAAAAATGTCGTGTAATTCATACATACACAGTTTCTCTTTAAGGCCTTGTTCATTTGAATGAATTTAAGGAAGAGTAATTGAGAGGATTTGATGATAAACTTTTTTGTTGTTTATTTGAATAGATTTGGAAGTGAGAATGAATTTGGAAGTAAATTTTTTTAATCTGTCATATAAGTTAAATCATACACTAATTCTCACAAATTTTACTTCCAAATCTACTCTCACTCATTTCCAAATCTATTCAAATAAACAAAAAAAAAATTATCTTCAAATCCTCTCAAATTCTCTTAATTACTCTTCCTCAAATCCACTCAAGTGAACAAGGCCTAAGAAAGGTAACACCAAGAAATCTTTCAACCATTATATGGTATGCACGTGGAAACTACGCGTCATCAACGAGTACGTGTGGTCCAATATGGGTCCGTGCCGTTTAACAATACGCAAGCACATGCATAACGTGCTTTTGCTTTTGTCATGTAATATTATTGGAACCACTTTTTATTTGTTTTGTTTCTTCCTGTGGAACACATTAATTATATAGTCATTGATTTAATTTTCACTATTTATGAGCTAAATTCAATAACATTTTACACGTTAGGATCAATAACTTTCCTCATTAAAAAACAATTTCAACCCTTCAATCAATTTATTTATTATCGTAATATTTTTCACAATTAAAGCAAAATTTAACATAACAAAAAGTGTTTTTTGTTTTTTTAAAACATTATTATTATAATCACATTCAATAATCTTATATAACTTATAAATGACAGTTTAAAATAATTTAAATAGAATTTTGGACGTTTTTTAAAAGCAAATCTATAATAAATTTTTAGATTCCAAAATAGTTACCATTTTAAAATTTCAATAATTAATTTTTATAATATTATTCGACGAATTAAAAATTAAAACAATTATTATTTCAATTTTTTTCTTTGTAATGGAAGACTGATCACTACTAATAACATTTGTAAAACAAAATGAATCTTTATTACGATACAACTAATATATATATATATATATATATATATATATATATATATATATATATATATCAACTTTCATTTGTTTTTAATCGTTTACAAAAAAAATAATTATATTTTCCCGTGAATCACATGTATTAACTGTTTCCTAAAAGTATAAATTCAAACCTAAATTAGTTTACTTTAAAATCATTTTATAAGGACTGCATATAAATATTGTAAGAATAAGAGTCTGCGCAATAGTAAGATGATAAGTGAACTGTAGTGATAATAATGGAATGAACGAGTTTGACTATTTTATTCTTATTTTTAAAGATATTGTTTTTTAAAGTAAAGATATTTTCATTTTCATTTTCATTTGGTCGAAATATCCAAACATTTGTTATTCTAGTTGAATAGAGTGAAAATTGTGTATGAGATTAATTTTCCTTTGATTGAATATAAACATATAGGGTCTCTATTTATAATAAAAGAAAACCCAAAAGACTCCTCTGAACAATAAATGTGGAAGATTGTTCCATGTAAATCTCTTTTTATAGTTGTTGAGGAATGCATTGCTGACATCCAGTGAATAAAGAGGTCATTATTGGAGAGTAATCACAACTATAAATAAACTAACAAAAATCATCTTTTTCATGAGAGAAAAAACATATATAGACGTATCAAATGCAACAATGATGACAAAAGAGAAGTCAGAAGAGACAACATTGAAAGAAGTTATAGATAAATAGAGAGAAACCATAAAAATTCTAGTTTCTCCAAAAAAGACACCTGAAAAAGAAGAAAGAAAAATAACAATCTCAATACTATGAATGACAACACAAGATGAATCTCAGACGAAAACGAACGACCTCAACACTCTAAATTGTTACTAATTAAAAGTACCACCATAAATGACGAAAAGGGGAAAATTCTACAATTTTAAAAGATCCTAAAAGGGTCAAAACTAAAATTTAAAAAAATTAAATATTCGATGAATTGTTAATTATAATCTATCATAAACATAAAATAATCCATTATCTAAAGAATTCATATATATACGCACATTTTTATATATGAACATTTTAAAATAATAAATTACATTATTCTCTAATCGGTTAAATTATTTTTTATTTGAAAAACATTTTCTTATAAAAGTTGATGAACGAAAGAAACATATCTACTGAAAACAATGCATTTAAAGTACCTACTTGAGTACATATGTATCACAAATATGAAAACATCGTCATCAAAACAACTAATACGAACACGCTTTGTGGAAAAATACTCATACTCTATTTCCTCAGTGAGTGTATAAGATTACATTAAATTCATGTGTTTTCAATACTTTATAAACACAAATAAATGCTCACTTTAACGCGTCTTTTTCTTCTTTATTTTATTTATCTATTTAGAATTTATTCATATTGATATATTTTTTATAATTTTTTTATTATTGTAATTAATCAATTTTAAATATATAATTTATTATTAAAAAATTGTTAAAAAAATTAATATCATATCATAGTCGTTTTCTCTTTTATGAGTCCACGCTGCATGTGCATTAAATGTTTTCAGATTCCTCGTATATTGCTACACACGGTGATCGATAAAATGAAGCAAAATTTGAAACGGAACATATGCAACACACTCACTAACAAATCTTGACTTACTTTCTATGTAGCCCAGATTTGGTATAAGTTGAAATCTAATTTCTTTTTGTTTTTCTCAATACTCTTTCTTTTAGAAAATTCATAATTTTTCTTTTCTATAATTAATGTTAGGAATGCAAATATAAGATTAAATATTAATTAAAATAGAAAGAATGAACAACAATATATATAGGGTTAAATATATTTTTCGTTTTTCAACTATTGGCCATTTTTGTGTTTAGATCCTCTTTCAAACTATAATACAATTTAGTCCTTCAATTTTAGAAAATTATGGTTTTAGTCTTTTTTTACCAAATTTTTTAAACTTTATTTGCTGTTTCAAGCACGTTACATTATAGCATTTGGATTGTTTACACTGTTTGACACATTTTTGCTTCAATGTTAACTGAGAAAAGCACGTTACATTATAGCATTTGGATTGTTTACACTGTTTGACACATTTTTGCTTCAATGTTAACTGAGAAACGCGTTTGAAACAGCAAATAAAGTTAAAAAAATTTGATAAAAAGGACTAAAACCAGAGTTTTCTAAAGTTGAAGGACTAAATTGTATTATAGTTTGAAAGAGAGACTAAACACAAAAACGGCCAATAGTTGAGAGACGAAAAACATATTTAATCCATATATATAAAGAAAAAGACTTAAAACAAAAATAATAACTTAAACTGTTAAAAGCTAATCATAATATCTTAGTAAATTTACGTTTAATTCCATTTCACAAAATTATCTAATAAAGTGAAACTTATACTAAACTTATTATTATTATTATGATTTATTCTAATTTTCAGAGATCTTTAACATACTCAATCAAATAGAATTAATATATGTAACAAAATTAAATATTTATAAGTGGTTTATCAAAAGCTAATACAATAATAAAATAATCTTCAAAAACTTAATTAGAAAAGATTTATAATAACTATAATATCATTTCAGTTAATAAGTTTATTTTTAATTTAATTTTACAAAAATAATTTGTAAAATAATAATTACATTTCATTAGTTTTGTCTAATTTCAAGTCAATGCGATATTTTATATGATTTGCTAATGAGTCAGCTATGAATATCTCTAATTTTTATTTATACTTTAAAAATCAACATCTTAGATTCAAAATTCAATTAAATCAAAATAAAATAAAGGGGTCATAAAACTATTTAAACAACAGGTGAAAATTGTAGATATTTTTAAAATATTTCAAATAAAATATGGAAAATAAAGGCTATCCCAAGTGCTTTACACCTGGCTTGGAAAATAGGGTTATATAGTATGTCAGCAAAAGTTAATCTTATGGGATAAATCGATATAAAGTGAGTAATTATGCGATGATTAGGTTTTTTTACAAATGACCTAATCGAGATATTTTAGAATACGAAAATTTATTTGAAATAATCCTATATAGATAAAGATGTCGGAAATGTTTAAACTTAAATTAAAATAAATAATTTTAAACTAACAAAAAGACCTAATTAAGATAATTTAGTTTTTCTAATTTCATTTGCAAATATTTTTCTAAAATCTATTTTTGTTAAAACTCAGATATTATAAAAAAAATCATAATTAATGAACTTTTAGAATAATACTATTAATATTAGTGTCTTTTTACGTTTAATATTTTTATAACGATTTTTCTAAAGTAATCTTATTTAAAAATGTAGAATAAAGTACTAGATATAAATTTATTTCCCGAGACCAACACATAAACTGATTCATAAAAATATCATTGAATGTCATTAAAAGTTGTCACTTATATGTATATTTTGTTTTATTTGTGTTATTTCCATTTGGTTGTTTAAGAAGACTAATACAACTTGTTTAAATGAAATAAAAATAAATACGTTATTAGTTAAATTTTAGAAAAATTACAAATAAAGAAACTTGGTTATTTAAATTTCCTTTCATAAAATCAATTATTTCTCTAAAATTAATTTTCTTTGTTCTTTTTAATATTTTAAAATAATCATATTTTTAAGGTTTGCGTCTGCTTTTTGTATTTAAAGTAAGTCTCTTTTTTTAATGAGCTTTTTGGATCTCGGTGGATTGTCATGCTCTTTGCTTCTAGTTCAACATATGAAAAACAATCATTTTGACAAAAAAATATATAGTTTTATTGACTTTGTTTCAATAGTCTTTAAATTGTGTGATCAAACTTTGAATCACCATGAAAAAAAAGTCTATCTGTAAAATAATTATAAAATGATTATACTTTATGTTATGTCATATAACATTGTATATTAACACATAAATATGAAAGGAATTTTGTTATTGTCAATAAATATTCTTTTTATCATATATAAGGTAGTTGATATATCTATATATCTCATACTAAGATTCTTAGGTTATTGAATCTTTTAGTATGCTAAACATGTAACTTTGTTATAAATATGAATCGAAGTAGTTACATATAAAGATGAAAAAAATATTCATATTCGTAACTATATGCAGATAAAATTTACTACAATAATAAGTGAATGTTTATAGATATCTACTGAGTGGATAATTTAATATTTGTTTATAAACTAATTAAGTGTGAGTATCATACTACTTTAAATTTAAATTTATTTTAGTTTTCATTAGGTTAAATTTAATTATAATTAAAAATATAATTTATATTTTATTAGCTTAAATTTAATTAAAATTAATTTTAATTAATAATTTAATTTACATTACATTATATATTTTTTAAAATTTATTTATTATTTAGATTTCATTTTAAAAACCTATAAATTGTTATTTTGAAATATCTACATGTATCTATAGATACTAATAACTTCTAAAAAAATCTATCATTATTTTTTAAATGAATATATAATGGATAACATGATAAATAATAAGTCTGATTTTCTATAACGGATCAGGTAGTTGGTAAAATACTATTCGTGTTCAATCCGATTCAACCCGTTACCATCTCTAAATACATATATGAAAAATCATGTTCATATATATATATATATATATATATATATATATATATATATATAAAAAAACATATATATATATATATATATATATATATATATATATATATATATAAATATAAATATAAATATCAACTAGACTTAACAAATCATTTGAACACATTCACATATATTTATGTTAAAATCAAACTTTACAAATATTTTTATGTACCAATCGAACTTCTCAAATTAATCATCTAACTAGGAAAAAACTCATTGGTGCCGATGAAATTTACCTACATATCCATTAGCCTTTTCTCTCTTTCTCTCATTATTATCAATCATAACATACACTTAATACTTGCAAAAAAATCTCACACTTGATTCAACCTTATCTCTAAAGTCAACATGTTATTTAGTTGGTATTAGAATTAATCTCTTTCAATTAATACCAAGACAAGAGAAAATGTCTCATAAGAAAACAAATAACAAGTTGTGAACAAACCTCTTATATTCAATGAAGTGATGTTTAACTGTTAGAAATAGAAAATGGTTGAATGTGTGTGAAAATGAAAACTACTTTTCTTAATAATGAAAAGAACACTCTTTCCGACAACTAAATATAAGAAGTCAAACAAAAGTACTTGTTTAATTCAAATGTCATAAACGCTTTCACTTAAACTAAGAACAACATACAAAATTTTATGCATTAAAAAAATACTAAAGAGATATCAAATACTCTTATATACACTAATATAAAAAATTCTATCTAACGAAAATGAAATAAATATGATATTTAAAATAGATTGATTCATAGATAATTTACCCATAAATAAATAAATATATAAGTAACTTATTTTAGTTTTGACCCAATAATAAATTAAACCCATACTGAAATATTGATGACATACTGGTGAACAGAAATCTATTTAAATGCTCCTATGAACAAATTTCCAACCAATTTTTTTTGGGTCGATGGTCAGTAATAATAATTTTTCCTACCCTAATTTCTTATTAACCAATTTGACCTTAAAATTAAAATTATTTCAAAATTAGATGATCTCTACATTAGGTCAACATCTTAACATTAAGAATAATGATATTTAGACAACATTTTCTTGACAACATTTGAACATTGATTACGTGTCAATCTGTGTTTATGATTATTATTATTGATTGTGGAGTAATTTTTGACCAATCACAGATTTACACGTAATCAATGTTAAAATGTTGTAAAAAAAAAGTTGTTTAAATATCATTATCCTAACATTAAATGGAACGTCTGGTCTTGCCAAAATGATAAGACATGATAAATCAGTGTCTCCTAATAAGAAATCGAAATAAATTTAAAGTAAATATTGAAATGGAAAGGAACAGTGATGGTTGATATTATCTTATTCATTCTCAATAATAATAATAATAATATTTGAATTTTATCAAAAAAATAAAATGAATATATGAAATTAATGGAAAAATAATATTTTAGTTAATGTTATAATTATTTTCTATGGACAAAGTAAATAATATTTAGAGTTGTACTGTCTAGGATTTGGGTCATTCCAACTTATAAGTACACTTTCTATATATAAACAAAGATTATTTTAGACAAAACTAACCAAGTTCACCTTATAGCCCACATGCGGATAATAATATGTTAATATAATGTTACAAAACAATATTTTTTATAGTATATGATATTTATTATAAGTATCTAAATATTCTTAAAATGAAGATGGTAAATTCAATCAGATAAGGACTCAAATAATAAGATATATAAAGATAACTTTTTTATCAGATAAACCTAACTTTAAGCTTGATATAGATACATGAGTTATCTAAATCATATCAGTTAAGTTAAATATTCTTGGTTCATTCAAGGACCACATAGAAATATCCAGGATCTTGCAGTACAACTTGGTTCCATACAAAAGTAAAAAGTATTTTAAAATTTATACATTTTAATAGAAATAATCATCTCAAAATGAATATCTTTCTTAAAATTTATCCGTAAATATAAAATTTAATTTTGTTGATAACTTTTAATTTTACATATTTTTTTATATTTTTCTTAAATTAATATTTAGTGTTTTTATTATCTCATTTTTGTCCCAATAACTTAAAAATTTCAAATTCACATTATAGAAAAATAAATAATATATAAGAAAAATATGAACTAGAGAGATAATAACATTAATAAAATGTGAACTCGATTCACATAAAATATTGATATTATCTTTGAATTAAAACTTTAAAATAATAAATTTATGAATTTTTCAATTTTCTTATGTTTATTCAATGTCAACTTAAATTCACATTTATATTTTTAACATTCTTATGGTAATAAGTTAGAAGTGGAGTCTTAGTCTTTTATATAAACTTGTTCATGTTTCATTAATACTAAATTTCTTTGATGTTTTTTTTCCTTGAAGGTGTAATTCATCTTAGTGACAAGTATGATACGTAAAAACTTTTAAAGTTTAAGGATTTTTCATATAGAAAATCTTTCATTCAGAAAAATATATCCTATTATAAAAAGACACAATACAAAAGAAGATATTTATGTTTGAGAGTTTAATGTGTAAAAATTACACTTGAGAAGGAAATTATTAGCAATTCAAAATAAATTGGAAATCTTACAATTATATTGAATAAAAACAAATAAGCTGAAAAAATATACAAATAAAATGATCCATAAACATGTTTTTTAAATTAAAAATAATATTTTAATCTTTTATACAAATTTTTGTTGATATGAATCTCCTGTGTCTTTTATAACAAAAACCTCACAGTTTTTGAGGCAAACAAGTACTTGCGTGTCGCATGGATATGAGTGGAAAAAAGATTGTTTAAGACAAAAAATAATCATTTAATAACATACGATAAGAATAAAATCATCATATAAAAGTTTAATTTTATATTTATAAAGAAAAAATAATAATATCAAGTAGATGTAAAAATATTTTAGACTTAAGGTGGGTAAGTTTGATTCGAACTTTTATGAGAAAAGGCAATGGCAAGAGCTGAAATATAAATAACATAATGATTAATGGTATTATGAGATATTTTTATAAAAAAACACAAAAATAAAACGATCATAAAATATAAATTTTTATATTTTTACAAAAAAAACATAAAATAAATATAAAAGATTTATACTTAATTCTAACTTATTCCCACATTACCATCAATGTAAAGTCAAAAGCAAGACAAATATCAGTTCAGCACGGTTTTTGTCTCAACTAAGTTGGTCTACATGTCAGATTTGTCTAAAAAAGTTTATATACACGTTCACATGTATATATAAAGGTGAGATTAATTATTTTTACACTTTTATATTATACGATAATAAATGATACATAAATTTAAATTTTATTTTAAATTTATTTTATTTTTAAATTTATTTATTTTTATTAAAATTTAATTTATAATCATGTCACCATTTTAGGTGACTTCTGATATAAGAGACAATATTGAAATGGGTGATTCTATTTGGTCACTTTTAACAACTGTTTTTAATAAATTTTTGACAATAGAATATTAGTCATCATTTAATTGGTCTGTTTAAATTTATGTTTAAAAATATATTTGAAACGGATTAATCATAAACTGTCACTTGTGAAAAAATTGTAAAAAAAAATTTTAAAGCAACTTTTTGATCACTTTTAATACATGTCATTCATTTTAGAAAAATCGAAATAATGCTTTCAAATTCTAAAAAGGTGAAAATGAACAAAATTAATTCTGGCATATATACATCGAAAGAAAAAGACAAATAGACCTCTTTAATGATAAAACTTAATTCAACAAATAGATAAATTATATAAGTTTGGTTATTTTAAGAATAGAAAATAATGAGTAATAAATATAACTTTAAGAAATAGAGATGAAAGTCTAAAAAGCTATTTAATTATGTAATTTATTAAATATAAAAAATAAAATTTATAGCGTTTAGAAACCTTCATATTTTGACCAGATTATATTTTATAGATTACTGTCTTTAAATCACTTGAAAACTTGAAATCGTTAAATTTAAAAAAAGAATAGAATAAAACTACAATTACACATTTCTTTTTTTTAAAAAAAAAACATATTTTTTTTTTACTTTTTAGTAAAAAAAAAATTTTCTGTCCTATATTTTCAACAAAATATCCATCTCCTTTATTTATTTAAAAATAACATATAAGCTAATAATTAATTATAAGTTATAAAAAATAAAGTAAGGAATGTAATTATTACTTTAATAAAAAAAGGGAGATGAATGTATTTTATTAAATAGATAATAGTTGATACCTTCTAAAAACTAGAATTTTGTGTTTCTCATTTAATTAAAAAGATTCAGGACGTTGGAGTCTTTTAAAAATTAGACAGAGTGTAACTTTTTATCTATGGAAAAATTCACAAAGTTATAACATAATTTTATGAAGAAATATGATTTATTCAGATGTGTATTCATTTAAAATATGAAATAAATTTTATCTGATGTACATATTTTCACTACTTTCAATTGTTTTTATTTTAAAAATAGGTTGTTTATGTTTGTCATATATAATACTTAAATTTTTTTTTAAATAATTATTTTTATTTCTTATATCATTTTCAATTTTATCACTTTAATTATATAAAAATATTTTATTTACTACAGTATTATATTTTAATATCATTCTCATGAATATTATGATTATCATAAACAAAGTTTCAAAAATAAAAGATTTATGTCTAAATTATTATTATTATTATTATTAATTTAATATTTTTTATGCTTAATTTTTTTAAACAGTGTATTATAATATTTATTAGTGTATGATAAAAATATTATATTATAATTTAGAAAAAGGAATTAAAGAAATATTTAAAATATTTTTAAAAATAAATATTTTTAATTTTACAACTTTTTAAAAATATTAATTTTATCAATTTTTTTATTAACGCTTTTAAAATGAATAATGGTTATCATAAAATGTTATTTATGTGTAATTATTTAATATTTTATATAATTTTTTCACTATGATTGTTATTTTATACTTTTTTTAAAAAATTATATAATTATAGTTTATAAATATTTGATATTGAAAAAATAGAATACATTTATGTTATATTTTTTGTTATAATTTTCTTTTTTTATTAAAAATAATTAACTAATATTAGTGGGTACTCGATAAAGATGGAGATAAAATAAAAAAATTAAATTCATTAAATATGAAAATAAATTTTATATTTAAGAAAATAAAAGTGAGATAATAAAATAAGTTTCCACTTTATTCAGTTGTCTTCTTTAATGAAAAAAAAAATCAAATCATTGATATCAATTTAAACAAGAAGACAGTTAATGTAAAAAAATTATATTATTAATCAATAAAAAAATATGATTTATATAACTTTTAAATTTATTGTTATAAAATCAATAACTTTACTATTCATGGTAATTTGTAATTAGATTCATAATATTCACAAATTATGTAAACAAAATTATTAACATTGGACATTTATAAGATTAATCTAGGTCGTATAATTAGAAAGGAAAAGTGAACCATAATTATGACTAAAACAGACAAAAATGTGAGAAAACTTGTGATTTGTAAAATGAAAACATAGTCCACGAAAAGGATAGAGCTCTGTTAGGTTGAGTATGAATGGTGGACTTTATCCATACTCGTGATGTCTGCTTTATGACCAAACATTATTCATTGAATTGCAAAACCCATTCATTCCACAATAATTTTCGATTCATAATATTATTTTTACGATTAAATAAGTGTTTAATTAATTTCTGAATGAGATCAAATGCATACTTTATTCTCTCTTCACGGTACAATCTAATTTGATCCATAATAGTAAAATCTTAAGAACATTATGTCATCACATTATTAATTAACACATCACTAATTTAATTTATATTTGATGATTTTAATTATGAAGAAATATATTACGAAAGACTTATTATTATCATTTACGTAATCATCTATTCAAATATATCATACGATTATCACATGTAAAGATCATAAGATAATAATAAAAGACTATTTCTTAATTCAATATAATTCATGAAACTTGAAATTAAAAAGGACACGAAGATCATGACTTGAAGTATAATTATAGAATAATTTTATGTAATTAAAGTTATTTGTAATTTTCTTTTAATTTTAAGCATTTGTAACTGTCGTTGGACAAGTGAATTTGTCGGACGATGAACTTGAGTCTATTTTTGAATTTTCAAGTTATTTTTGGATCTAATGTTTTTTAGCTTTCTTTTAGGGTTTCTTATGTGACTTAAACATTTGGGCTTAAGACACCTACATTTATAGACACTTTAGATGGTCATTATATGAAAATTGGTTTTTCATTGAAAAAAGATTCTCTTAGTTCTTGGATTAGAATTCTTAGTTCTTGGATTAAAATTCTTAGTTCTTGGATTAAAACTTTTATGTTTATCAAAGATGAATTTTTTTGTGGCTAATCTTTTTGACTTATCAATCTTCTAAGTTGTAAGTCTCTAACTCTGATTCTTATCAAAATGATAATTTTTGTGGTAAATCTTCATTGACATATCAACTTGTTAGATTATGGCGTCTCCATCTCTATCATATTTTGCATTTTTTTTTTTGTTTATGAGTATTCAAATTCAGAATGATCATACTATTTCCTGAATATGATCACATAATCTAACACTATAGTGTATAATCTAATATCCAGATTGTATCACATTCCATAACATAAAGGACAAGTTAATGAAAGTTAAACAAGATTACATATATCATTTAGCATCATCAACTCAAAACCAACCATTTACATCAAGAAACAAATGTTTATCACATATAATGCATTCCTTTTTGCTCAACTTGTGTGGTTCAAACATTACATAGACATTTATCCTTATGTTCAAAAGATATATATATATATATATATATATATATATATATATATATATATATATATATATATATATATATATATATATATATATATAAAACAATAAATATTTATAAATGATATGACTGGAATACAGTATGTTAAAAGTATTACATTGGATAATCCAATGACTAAGGTAAATGTCTTATATGTATGAGGTCTGATCTTTTCTTATATCTGCAAACCTCCTTCAACTTTTATAACTAGGTATATTCTTTTACGTGAGAAAGATATTAGCAAGGTTAAGATAGTTTTTACAAAAAATCTCTTTCAATACACTACCTAATACCTATGAGAGGCTACATTCATATCATCCATGCATTTACACATCACATCTCAAAAAACTTTAAAGTAATTATTATTTTTTTTTTACAAATTTTCACTCTCTTCTACTTAAGTGGAAAAAAGTAAAAATGAAGCTATCTATTTTTCAAATTAATATTTTCATGATTTAGTATCTAAAGGAGTCTCTTAAGAATATAGTCTAGATTATGTAAAAATCTTTTCATGATTTCTAATATGACTACCATTCGTATTTTTGTTGATATTGCTTCTATTTGTTAATGGGTTACCTCTTAAATGGGTGTTAATTTTTTTTTTCTTTAAGGAAAGTGTATAATTTAAGAAATACTTTGTATGGTCTCAAACATGCATCTTAGGCTTGGTTTAAGAAGTTCTCTACAGTCATAGTGAAATATATTCCTTTTAGGTTTAATATCTCCGTAAGTCCCTATTTTTGCCCTGAATCTCAATTAGGTCTCTTTCTTTTTCAACTTCTCAATTGGGTCCTTATTTTTGTAAAATTTAAACAATTAGAGGTCTGCTGTTAAATTAGACAAACGATCATTTCATTAATCTGACGTGGTATTAAAATTGAATTTTGTAAATTCAGATTTAGAAAAGGAAAAAATGGGCAAAACCTAAAAATTTAAGTGCAATCCCTGACCCAAATTCAATCTTCCATGGTTCCATATCTTCTACCAAGCGAGATATCAACTCAAAATTACACCAAATTATATTCAGTTCATACTTGCTTCATACTGCTAAAACAACCTAGAATTCCCATCATCAAATTTTCAAAAATAGAAAATGAAAGATGAAGATTAGCCAATTAGGGTTTAACTGAATGCAGACATTTGCGGAGACGCCACTACGAGTCTTGAGAAGCTTGAAGCTTGGCCTCTAGGGTTTCCGCTAGTATGGTAATCCCTAAGGAATGGTCGATGGTTTGTTTAATGCAATCGTCCACTTATGGAGACAGATCCATTGGCGCAATTGATCGAACTCAACCAAAGCAAAAATTCAGAATTTGTGCCGACGACCAGTCCTCATGACTCCAACCATGATTTCTGTTTTCGCGCGAGGTTCTCTCTTCCCGCGCCGCGCCTTCGCCCGCAAGAGGAAGTGCTCTCGCTTTCGTGAATGACGCCGACGACTACCGCTTGGTCGTCTACTCCAGAAACATCCTAAGGAAGAACGATTTCCCTCATCAACCTCTGATTTGGCACGACTTGAAAGCAGAGGTTTCCCCTTTCTCTCCTCCTCTTGTTTGAACTCGTAACCGTTGTCATCAGCGAGGCTGGTTGTCGCCGCCACTGTCATAAATCCTCTTGTTCGAAGGCGAAGAGCGTCTTGGGCAAGCTGAGTGCGTAGTAGTCGACGCCGCAGTCGGTGGCGATGATGGAGTTCCCCTCGAAGAGCACGCACGTGTTACTCATGCGTTGGAGCACGTAGCCGGGGGCACACGCGCAGAGGGTGGTATTATAAGTGACGGAATTCGTGGGGCACGACGCCATTGGAGCTGAATAATCCCAGATCAACCGAAGTTAAAGTTTTATTCTTTACTCTATTCCTCGAGTGACCCAGTAGAGGAAAATGCGAAAAGATTTCAACTTTTAGGAGACTTGGCATGTTGAGAGAGGAAACGTGAAATGGGTCGAATCGTGTTTCATGGTTGGATTGCGACGGAGAAGAACAGAGTGGAAAGATGAGACAAGACCTTGAAGGAGATGTGAATGTTATTGATGGTGGCCAAGTCCTTGAAGGAGATTATGTTGAATGGAGGATGCAGATGATGTTGGCTTCATTATTGAGAAGGGGTTTTAGGGTTCTGAAAGAAAAAGGGTTAATGGAAGAAGAAAAGGGGTTTGTCTTTTTGCCCTTGAAGACATCTGATTTAACTTTGCTTAATCCATTTTTTAATATAAAAATCAATTCAAACTCATCTTTAATGCCACGTCAGATTAATAAAATATACTGACTATACCACATAGGTTAAATTTAAACGGTCGTTTGTTTAATTTAACGGCAGGCCTCTAATTGCTTAAATTTTACAAAAATAAAGACCCAATTGAGAAATCGAAAAAGAAAGGGACCTAATTGAGATTCAAAGTGAAAATAGGAACCTACCGAGACATTAAACCTTCCTTTTAATGGTATGTATCCCTCTTTCTAGTACCACCATGTATTGTATTATAGTTGACAATCTAATATAGATGCAACGGTGATAAGTGCAAAAAACTAGTAAATTATCATATGGAATTTTGACACTTCTGTTTTGAATTGTGTACATTTATATCAATTTTCCTCAATCTAAGAAAGATGAAATATAATCACATGTTTCTGAGTTGTTGATTGAAAAGGAAATCATTTGATCCCTATTTTGTATGTATTAGGTAAATCAAGAGGGAAGAGTAAATCCTGCAACATTTCGCCCAAGCTAGAATGATCTTGCTTAAGCTAGATTCATCCAGGGAGCCATTGATTTAAAAGTCATTTTCGCTTAAGCTAGAATATTTTAGCTTAAGCGAGAATGACTATCTTCTCCAAGAAGTTTCTTCTCGCTTAAGCGAGAATAATTTAGCTTAAGCGAGAACTCGGGAAGTATATATATATATTCACAGGGCAGAAAGAAATGAAAGCGACAGGGGAGCGCAGAGAAAAGAAACCCAGAGCTACCCAAAGAGTTTTTCTTCCATTTTTAGCTGTAGGATCTTCTTCTTCATCTCTTAGAATGCCAATGGCCACCATGAGTGGCTGATCTCTTCTCTTGGGATTGAATGCAATCGATTCGAACTCGGATGTAATCTGGTGATATTTATATATAACATTTCTATTTTTATTCAACATTGGTATTTTTGTTATGCTCTTAATGCTTGATTCTACCTGATCAATAGTTTCATGAATGTGGATTTTAGACTTGATTGGAAAGTATTTCTAAAACCCTGATCTGAGAAAGAATACTTGATATTCTGTGATGCTAGGGATAGATTTCAGTTTATCAATTGCTTATAACACTTGAATATAATGCTGGACAGTTTGTTGGATATGTGAGGAATCAATATTCAAGGAACTGATCTTATGAATTTTATATGTGAGGAATCAATATATGACTTTTGTGTGTTGCATCAGTGTTGGTAACTTTAGTTGCTATATGTTTGCATGCATCCATATTACAGACGAGTGAGATAGATGAATTCAATCTCAACTTTCACGCAACGTAGTTTTAATTAGCAACTTCCATCATGAATCAGTTTGAACATCCTTGTATATATATACTGTTTGAGATAAAATTTAGCTCTTTAATTGGAGTTGTTCCTCGTGGATTCGACACTCTTACTTAAAAAATCATTATACTACAGTTGACTATTGATACGCTTGCCAAAAGTCTAACAAAAAGTTAGATTCAAAAAATTATATAAAAGAAAATGAGTAATTTATTTTATTCGAGAAAAAAATAGCCTCTTACATTATCTATTTAAACTCTTTTTTAGAATCAATAATTTGTCAATACAAGATGAATGATATCGTTAATGTTAGTCATTTCTCATTTAAGATATTATTTATTTTAAAGTTCATGTTTTATTACAGTTTTATTTTTAAAAGGTATAAAAAAAATAAGTATTACAACCGTGTTAAATTCTAACACCTACTGTAAGCATTATGATTTATATATTATCTTTAATTCATAATAAAATAGTTTTTTAAGATAGAATTACATAAATATAGCAAACAAAGTACGGTGCAGTCCTCTTTGAAGAACCCGCGTAGAGTCATTTTGCATAACCTGCAATATGCTCACAACTATAGTGTGGGTTGGCATACACTCCACATTAATATTTTTTTAATATTTCATCGCTATATTTGTGTGTATAATAATTAAATATTTTTATTAATTATTTCATTATTACAAGTACAAATCTAAATTTTATTTTATAGTTTCTTTCAATATATTTTTTATAATATACTTTCTTATTTATTTATAGTAAACTGTAAATTGTTAGACCTTAATTCTTTTTTATAATTATCACACGTACGGCAAATTTTATTTTTATAAAATGTTAAATTCTAGATAAATTATATCGAACTGTATAATTTTCTTTCAACTTCTTTTTAATTTATGTGGAATCATATACCCATTAATTCATTCTGAACACATTTAATAAACTAAACACGAAACATGAGAAAGTCAGCTATGTTGATGTTGGTTATAAGTAATGTTCATTAAAGTCCCCCGTTCACAAATATGAAGAATGCAACAAAAGAAATTTATTATAAAAAATAAAAGTTGATTTGAAAATAATCACTATAATTCAACTCTTTTGAACTGTGTACGACAATTCGGTTAACCACGAATAAGATGATCAACCCTAATTCAGACAATGCAATGAGCCATATGGAGACCAATTAGTGAAGAAGTGAATCAATCAGTCATGAGTAAGAATAATTAACTTTAATGTTGACTAACTTATGAGGTAAAATGTGATTACCCATAATTGGATTGTAATTAGGCTATTGTTAATCGAATCTCCACTAAAAACACTTATAAACACAAGTTTGAGGTAAGGAAGTAGATGATATGCCCTTATTGTATTATGAATATATGAACTATTAACGTTAAGTTGACTTTGACATCAGAGTTCACTTGAAACAGATTTTCGTCATCAGACTGAAAATTCAAAAATCAACAGTAATTGTCAACACAGGTAGGAAGATTTGATTTTGTTGACATGAAAAGCACAAATAAAAAAATTGAAACCCTTAAGCAAAGAAGAAGGAGACATGAGGAAGAAGAAAAATCAGATCACGATATTTATCGACAAAATTTACCGACGAAATTTTTCTTGGGTAATTATCGACAAATTTTTTCTTCAATAATTATCGATACGATTTTCTTATATTTACTAATGGATTTTTCCATCAGTAATTACTAACAAAAATAAGATTTTGTGATAAATATTATCAATTGCATTCTTACCGACAAATTTTGATTTGTCGGTAATTCGTTCGAATAAAAGTCATTTCAACGAATTTTTAACATTTTCAACTAATTTTGGCTGTCAATAATACCTTTTTTTCTTGTAGTGTCCGCCCCGTGGGACTCTGACAACCAGGTGGCCACATCCTCCCGCTTCTTATCCTAATCAGCGTGAGTAGTGATCACCTCCTACAACGTTGCATTCAACTCATAAATGGTTTTTAACGCTTCGTCCAAGTTAGATTATATGGTAGCCAATTTTTCCTTCAGCTTCTCGGACCCACCCTCTACGATTTCAACAACACGCAAAATTAATAGAGCCGTCAGGGGGCTCATCTAAAAGGTAGCGTCCAATGCTTTCTGGTGAGACATCTTACCCACCAAGTCCTTCTTGTCCTCGACCAAGTCGAAGACTACCTTATCACCAAGTTGGAACTCAATGTCAAATACGCCTCTAATCAAAGACTTGGAAAGGCTTCCATGCTTGTAACTCTTCTTGTGTGAGGAAGATGATTTCTCACCTTGACAGTGAGACTTCCTTTTCCCTTTTCTACCTCTCGACCCTCTTGTGGGTTAGGGTAGATGATCGTGATGGGTGTTGGTTGAGAAGTAGAATCAACCCAAATAGGTTGAGGTTGATTGGGTGGATGTATAAAGATAGAAGGATCATAGACGGTTGTATAGTCCCTTCGACAATAGTAGGATGTCTCGATGTTGGAGTGTCCGAGGTAAGGCGACTCGCTGTTGGAGTGCCCGAAGACTCGGCACCAGTTGTGCCGCCACAATCGGCCCTTTGCTGAACAAATATCTTGTTGAATTAATATTTTTATTTTGGATTCCAGGAAGATATTATTTCTTGTAGAGGTTTGTAGACTTGTGGCACATGACAAGTTTTCGGGAAGGGAGACAATGAGGGAGGTGATCGATCTCTACGACCATTTATTTCGGTTTCATTGTGGACTTGTGCCATGAGGTTATTTTTATGGGAATTTGAGTCCAGTAAAAAAGAAATTTAAGTAGCTAATAAATACTCGCGGGTACGAATAATATAATATCCGCACTCGATAAGTTTATAAATTAGTATTAAAATATCTGCTAACCGTTACCTATGGGTAATAAATACTCATGGGTACCAATTATCCGTGACAGATTTTATCTATAGATACTTACAAGCACGAGTACTTTTGTCATCCGTACTTTTGTGAGCCTATTAGTATAACAACAATTAAGATAGACTCAAAATATAGCAACGTATTAATAGGTATAATAATTGTATTCAATATATAAATCTCACACTTTGGATCACATGATTATAAGACCAAATTGGACTAATATATTTTGGGTTTAAACCTCTTTTTGGTCCCTAAGTTATGAGCGGATGTTCAGTTTAGTCCCCGCTTTTAAAAATGTAAACCTTTGATTCCTAAGTTATAAAAAATGTATCAAATGAGTCCTTTTTTTGATGTTCATGGTCAAAGTACAAAAAGCAATCTAAAGTGTTGTTATTATTAAGAAACAAATCAGAGCAATCTAAAGATGTAGTAGTTGTTAAGAAACAACCAAAAACAGTATTTCAAGTCAAAAAAGGACTCATTTGATACATTTTTTATAACTTAGGGACCAAAGATTTACATTTTAAAAAATGGGGACTAAACTGAACATCCGCTTATAACTTGGGGACCAAAAAGAGGTTTAAATCTATATTTTGAGTTGAATATGCACAAATAATATTACTTAACATAACGCAAACTTTCGTATATTTTTCTAAAATAAATGATAAATCTTTTTATACAATTTGTTTTAAGATGTAGGGTTGAGGTCAACCGTCCAAAGTCTGGTGAGTTGTCTAGGGTCCGAAAGTTGTCTTAAAGTCCAAGTTCTAGTGCTACCGCTTGTCCAAACTGCCAAAGTCAACTTAACATTGACAGTTCAAATATTAATAGCTGAGTAAATGCATATCACCTACCTTCTTACCTCAAACCTTTAGGGTGCTCTATTTGACCTTTGATATCACTCTAACTCCTCTCATCTTTCTACATTACTTTTGTACTCAACCAAACGCCAAGAAGGGTATGGTGTCCCTCGTATCCGAAAAGGGAATGTGGCTCTTTTCTTTTTATGTCACGTTCTTTAAAGGGATTCAAGACCAAGTATTTCAGGATGAAAATAACAGAGATCAGTCGACCAAAATTTTTTATGAGGCTGATCGAATAAACAATTACAATTAAAATTTAATTTATATTTTATTTAGGTAAATTTAATTAAAATTAAAATTAATTTATATTTTATTAAGTTAAATTTAATTAAAATTAAATTTTAATTAAATTTAATTTATATTTTATTTTATTTTTATAATTTTACATAGATTTTATTCTAAAAATTTATTAAATATTTTTTCTTAAAATATCAACGTGTATCTACGGATACCCATAAGTATTTAATAAGTTTTAAAATACTTAAAAGTATTTTTAAACAAATATTTAACATATAACAAGACATATAATAAGAATTTTTTGTTATGATCATGTAGCGTATAAACATTATTCGTGCTAGATTTAATCCGTTATCATCTCTGTACAAAAGCCTATATATAAATATCCAATAAGGAACCCATCAATCAGGAACTCATCAACTTGGATCAACCCAATAAATTTTTAATAAGAACATATTTATGTTTATTCAAAGGCTTAATTTTTGTTTGTATTTTTTTTCTCTAAATTTTATAAAAGGATTATTTTCCTATTTCGTTATTTCCAAAAGTTGATGGCAATATCACTCGTAATGATACCTTTATAGCTGTAAATAGTGCATCCAACTCAAGTTCGTCACATTATACAAATCTGAATAACATAATATCGCCACACTTTCACTCTTATTTCACTTCCTTTTCACCACATTTCTTCTCTCTTAATTTTCTTTCTATTTTTATCTGTCACTTCTTTAACCCACAGTGTAGCCTTTGAACTTGAATATCACCTTTGATCTCATTCCTGCTCGAGACACGACATCCATTGACGTCAGGAAACCAGAATCCAGAGTTAAATTCTGTTCTTCACATCCCACGTGGTTTCCTAAAACTAATCAAAGCAATGATATTCATAAGCGTACATGTGTCGCACGTGTACGTACGTTCCATGCGTGTCCAACTCGTGTTTATCATTCATATATATTACTGAACCTTGTACCATCTTCCTCACACACAGACAATATACACCCTTTTCTCCCTCTTCATCACTTCATCTTTTCCAAAATCAAATAGATACAAATGATTAATATGAACATGAAGAACAAGGAATCTCCTTGTTCCATTTCACAGTCTCCATCAAACCCTAATCCATCCCACAAAAGAAAAGCAGGCAGAAAAAAGTTTAGGGAGACAAGACACCCTGTGTACAGGGGTGTACGCCAAAGAAACGGAAACAGATGGGTGTGTGAAATTAGGGAACCAGTGAAAAAGTCAAGGATCTGGGTAGGCACATATTCTTCTCCTGAAATGGCTGCTAGGGCACACGACGTCGCTGTTTTAGCCCTTAATGGCATCTCTGCTAAGTTCAATTTCCCCGATTCAGTTTCCCTTCTTCCCCTTGCAAAGTCTTCTTCTGCTGCAGATATAAGGGAAGCAGCAAAAGCTGCTACTGTCCATGATACTTTCACGCCAAACTCCTCTTTTTCTTGTTCCTCTCACGGAAATTCTAGTTTTGAAGACAGTTTATTTAACACGAGCATGCACGATGATGAGTCTGAAACCGTGTTCTTTGATGAGGAGGCACTGTATAATATGCCAGGTTTGTTGGATAGTATGGCCGAGGGTTTGCTGATTACTCCACCCTCTACAGCACTGGACTGGGACCCTTCTGATTCTGAAATAGACCTTACTCTCTGGAATAACTGATATCAACACTACCTATATTTTTTGTTTGGACAATGATAATTCTTTTTTAACAATTTTTGACAACAGATATATGTGTCATCATCTTATTGGTATGTTTGAATTTAATTTTAAAAAAATATTTAAAACGGACCAATCATAAACTGTCAGTCAAAAAGTTGTGAAAAAAGAATTGTTAAATAGAGTTTCTCTTTTTAGTTTCTCATTCTCACAAATATATATATATATATTTGTGTGTGCGTGTGAGAGAGAATGATACTAATTCCTTCTGCTAGAATCTTTGCTTAATTACTGCATGTACTCTTGTACTGCTGCTATAATTTCTCCCAACCATTTTTCAAAGTCATCACCTTTTTGAGATGAATATGCAGTCAGAAAGGTTTATATATGGGAGAAGAAATAAAGAGTGTGAAACTGGTATATTAGAAAGAGAGGAGAGTGATATTTTAACAATTTTTTTTAATAATTTTTTGACATCAAGATACGTGTCATCCTTTTATTGATCTGTTTGAATTTATTCTAAAAAAATATTTAAAACAAATCAATCACAAACGGTCACATATATCTTATAAAAAAAAGTTGTTAAAAAGATTTTTTTTTTAATTTTTTCCTTATCAGAAAAATCAATTATACTTTTCTTTCTGTGTGCTACCGAGTTATTCTATTTATAAAAAGGAAAATGATATTTTGACACCAATTTTTGACACTATTTTGACACTGTACACATGTTAAAACGTGGTTGGACGATTTCAAATTAAAAAACTGAGACAAGGACATATTTGGAAGAAAAAAACAATTTTTTTTTTTAATTTGAAATCGTCCAACCACAATTTTAACACGTGTACAGTATCAAGATGATGTCAAAAAATTGATGTCAAAATATCATTTTCCTTATCATTAACATGTAAATATAATATTTTATCATTAAAGCAAGTTTTTGAAGGTTATTTTTAAAAGTATCGTAATATTTTAAAAACATTTTGTGGTTGCTTGTCATAAAAGCTTATTAATTAGTTTGGCAGATAAACTGACTCTGTATAGAAAAGAAAAACGTGGTTTTCTGGTCTTGTCCCCCTCTTTTATGTATTTTTTTTTCTTGTTTTTATCTTTTATACGTAAATGTGTTGTGGGAGCCAGCAAATTACTAAATGAACTCGTTTCATGCAAAAGTGTAGTGTGATGTGATTGAACACAAGAAGATCAATGGTAACACTTGGAAATCCACAATGATATTAGACGATTACATGGTATGTAATATAAACCTAAGTCAAATTTTTAGATTTAAAAGTCTATATTTTAATAATAGGAAAAAGTCTCTTTAACAACTTTTTTTTGACAACTTTTTGACAATGCGTACATGACAGTTTATGATTGGTCCGTTTCAAATATTTTTTTAAACATAAATTCAAACAGACTAATAAAATGATGACATGTGTACTGTTATCAAAAAATTGTTAAAAAATAGTTGTCAAAATATCATTGTCCTTAATAATAATACCTCTATCAAATTGAAAGATTTTATTGAATTTACCCAATAATGACAATATATATATATATATATATATATATATATATATATATATATATATATATATATATATATACACTGCGAACCAACGGTTTGCGAACCAACACTTTGGTCGTCTTTGCCTTTTCTCTCTGTTGCTCTGCACTTCCAAGTAAGTTTCCTCTCCTTTTAACTATATTTAAATTTCTTTTTACTCCGATTAAAGTAATCTTTGATGTATTTTCTCTCATTTGAACCAATTAAAATGAGTTTTCGTTGTGTTTTTGTGCGGTTTTTTTGTAGTGTCTTTGTGTAGCGTAGTGTACCTTCACCCTTTGCTAGTTTCCTCGTAAGGAAAACTTGCGTTTTTTCGATTTCTCATGGCATTTCAACCCAAGGACGAACTTGGGTGGTTGCCTATGTCCATTCCAACCGCCAACGAAAAAGTATACGGTGTATTCTCACCGTATATTTTTTCTTTGGCGGTCGGAATGGAACTAGGCAACGACCCAAGTTTGTCTTTGGGTTGAAATGTCATGAGAAGTCCAAAAGACACAAGCTTTTCTTACGAAGAAACTAGCAAAGGAAAGAGGTATTCATACGCTACCCCAAGACACAACAAAAACCTCACCAAAACACAACGATCACTTCATAGACGTCGGTTAATGTACAAACCAACGTCTACAATGTCCCAACGATGTCAGTTAATGCACAAACCAATGTCTATGATGTCCCAAAGACGTCGGTTAATGCAATGTTTGGCGACTTTATAGACGTCGGTTAACACAATGACTGATGTCTTTGTAGACGTCGTTCTCTGAACTAAACCGACGTCTATATAGACGTCGCACCTGCAAAAAGTCGACGTCCCATTAACGTCACCCGTATAGACGTCGGTTTTGGTGGTGACGTTTAAAACACAAAATAATCAACGTTAAATAGAGTTTTTCTACTAGTGAAATTTTATCGACAAATTTTAAATTAATATTACTTAAAAATAGGCTTAATTAATCTGTTCATTCCAAGTTTGGTTAAAAAGTTTTAAGTTGGTCTTCATTTGAATTTTTATTTCAATCAAGTTTTAATTTCTGAAAAATTAACACAATTAAGTATTTTCTGTTAAATTGTTAAAATATTAACGAAAACTACTTAATTAAGCCAATTTTTTAAAAGTTGAGACTTGATTGAAAGAAATAAGTAAAAATCAACTTGAAACTTTTTAATCAAACCTAGACGAATAGAGCAATTAAGTTTTTTTTTAAATAATATCAATTTATATTTTTAAAATGAGACCCAAGTTTTTGTTCAATATAACTAAAGATGAATTTTATAAAAATTATCCTTATGATAAACAAATTTTTTTACTGCAAATGATTCCTGACCCTCACTCTTCTTAATAAGCATCGGTTAGTCCGACACTACTTTCTTAATATTAATAAAAAATTAACTAATTTGTGCCGATAAAGTTGATGCTAAACACATACAAATATTTTACTTTTTATTTATATTATAGCACTAATGTATTTTATTTTCTTTATCTCACTATTTAATGTTGTCTAGTTGTTACTATTAATATTATTTTTTATTTTTCTAATCTATCATAGTGTTAACTAGATAAATGTTACCGTTAATATCCTTTTCTAATTTATCCTATTTAGCGTCAATTATATCGATGCTCATATTAATAAAAAATAGTTTATTAGCAGCGAGCAGGCCCACACAAGTTTTCTTTTTGTATTTATTTAATATTATTAATGTAATATTTGGACTAACGTAAATAAAATCTTATTAATTTTTTTGTCGTGTGTTTTGTTTACATTTGTTTTGAAAACTAAATACAAACATTCTTATAATGATAATTTCAAAGAAATAATTTATAGGCCACACACAAATAATGAAAATATTGTATTAGCCTTATTTTAATTAAGATTGACTAGATAAAAAAAAATGTGGTAAGCACAATAACATATTAATTAAGTAAAAGTTATTTACAATTTCAAATAATAGAAAAATAACTCATAAAAATTAGAGATTTGATGATAGAAAATTATATGAATAAATATGAAAAATATATAATATTAATAAACGAAAATATAATATAGTAGTTTTACTTTTTTAAAAGCCTAAAAAAATAATATTATACTTTCTTAAAATCTAACGATAAAAATTCTTAAACAAAATTATATTATTGTTAGCATTGTTCATATAAAAAGTTTTTAAAAGAACTCGCATATTTAACTTAATCCTAATCATTCAAATATAATTTAAATATTTATATTTATAAAAAAACTATTTTACTAAACAATATTATTTTCACACTACAATTATTAGACCATCATCTCAAACTTTCGGTATTCAAAATAGACCTTTCTAAGATGTTTGAATTGTATAGTAATTGTTTAAAAAACAACGATTTAATGATTATGAAAATATAGTTTTTTCTATCTCTATATAAGGTATTTTTATTTTTATACAAAAGGAAATATAATATAAATCATCGGAAATTTAAAAAAGAAATCATGCATTTTCTAAACAATAACTTACTTTTAAATGGTGATAATTATATTTATGATTGTATAATTAATTCGTATTTGGTTATCCCAATATATTAGTTAGCGAACAAAATATGAATAATTTATTTTAATCTTTATCATTTAAATATGATATAACCTTTTATATTTTATTCTTAGTATTTCTCAAAAAAAAAAAAAAACAATGTAATTACAAAAAATCTAACTATAATAACCAATACTTTTCACTCGATTGTTTTAATTGTTATAGTCATCCTTGTTCTATTAGTATTATCTTTTTATTAAGTTGTAAGTAAAAAAAAAAAAACAGTAGTTTTCTTTTTCTTTTTTCTGTTACGTCATATTTTAAAAATAATCTGGTTTCAGATATGCTAAAAATCTCATTAATCTCTTTCTTTTTTTTCTTTTCTTTTTCTCTTCATGATAAAAACATATTTTCAAAGGAAAATCTAACCATCATAAGTTATAATTTTAGACGAATGATTAATTACCTGGAGACCTATCTGTATATATTAGGGTCAATGGAAATTAAAAAATCGATAATGATGGTTGCAAGGAGAATATTTATTTATATTAAAATGTGAACAAAATTCAGTAAATACGAACAATTTGAAATATAATATTAAATATTATAGTATATAATCTAAAATATATTTTTAAGTTCTGGATTGCGTAATTTTGGAATATATTTTTAAATTATACATTTCAGAATTTATTTTTTATTCATGGGAAATATGAATTATTTTACATTTATGAAAATTTAATAGAAATTATGAGAGACCAAAACAAAAAACTTATTGGATTTTTGTAGTGTTTATTTTTATCTTTGGGCCTCTCTTTAATGCAAAAACTGAAGTATATGGATCCAATTCACAGATTTAAACATGACCCGTTTAAATATTTATCTTTATTTACTGTGTATTTATATAAAATTTAAATTTCATATTAATGAAAAGTAATACTATTCTAACAACGTTTAATCATCTTCTTTTCTTCTTCTTTTTTTTTTTTTATAAAAAGTAGTTATCGGAAAATTAATTAATGAGTTTGGCCTATTGACGAAATGATTTAGAAATTAAGATTCACCTTGTGAAAGAGAATATTTGAATTCATAACACTATTTGTATCTTATATTTTTCATATAATCTATCACACAATACACCATGATAGAACAATAATATGATGTTTCTTTATTATATAGAAAATCAATTAATACCCAATTTTTTATTTTTTTTTTACATAAACACATTCCTAACTCTAATATAAGATCAACCTGCGAAAAGAACTTATAAAAAAAAATTAATATTTTTTATCAATAATATTAGAGACTTCACACTAATTAAAAATTAAAAAAAAATATATTATATAAATAGATAAAAATCTTATTTTATATGTAAATTTTGTAAAATTAAATTATATTTAAAGTTTGAGGGTATGAAACTTATATAAAATTTATTTCAAAAAAAATTATTATTTATTAGACTTTTGAAGATACGAAATTTTATTTAGAAATTAATTTTATAAAATAGAGTTGAAATAATTTATTAAAAATTAAATATTTTTTACCATATACTATATTTTAGTGGTTAACCTGTAACAAGTTATATTTCTTTTATCAAAAATTTAAATTTATAATATTTTTCTTTCATCAAGTCAGATTTTTACAGTTTAAATTTCTTGAACTAATCTAAGACTAAATATTGGAGTCTATTATTGACTAAAATATCATCAATTATTAAAATTATAGAGAAAATAATTTCTAAAAAAATCAACCCAAATAATTCATTTGTATTAAAAGTTTTTGATTTCATAATATCTAATGATTAAGACAGATTACCAATTGTATTGATTTTATTAGGCTATCTATGATCAATAATGGCTTTCTTTTTTCATATATGTCATGTCATATAATTAAGCTAAATATTGCTAGCCTTTTTACACCAATAATAATAACATAGGAAACACGTGTTGATGAAAATAAATACGTCTTCTAGGTATCTATTATTTTTAATTTATTTAGGAATTGACATAAAAAATAAATTAAATATATTCTTTTCTGATAATTTTGTATAACTTAATAGTGGAAATTAAACAGGTGAAGTTGATAAATAAAAAAAGACCTGCAGATCATTGTTGTATATTAAAGGGAGTGAAGATTCCTTAAAGATAAGTACATAGGAAGATGCCATTGATGGATGAATTGAAGTTCAATAATTTACCTTGGTAGTGCACATGGCAAGGACAAGAAGAACAGTCCAGCAAATGACACCACTTTTTCTTGAATAGAAAATGGCAGTGAAGAAAGGAAAGGGTTGTGGCAGACATATTATCATAATGTTTTCTCACTCTGAATGAGGCCAACACATAACTCAAACTTCTAGAGGCAAATGACCCCAAAGCTCTGTCCTTCATGCACAATGACAATTACACCAGACAACTTTTACTGTGCAAATATGGAGAAGAAGTTGCACCATGGTGGGTCTATGTTTCAAACCAGTACCTTTCCTCATATTCAACTCTGGATTCTGTCCCCAAAAACTTTTTGGCGAATTCGTTGCAAGTCTCACATCACATCGTTTAGAGATAAGGTCAATTTATAATATATAAGTGGGATATAAATCAAGTCAGTTTTGTTAGGACGAGTTAAGTTTAAACTCCACTTCCTAAAATGATATCAGAATCATGGTCGGAGTCAATCCTAACAAGATCTATGTAGACATTCTGTTTCACTCATTATCGAGTCACTATCGAACTATCCATTAATTCTACTATGATGTTCAATATGTCCATAGACAGTTTTGTGAAGATAAACTAAACTTAAACTTCACTTCTTAAGATTCATTACCCCAGCGGTGAAACTGGTCTTTTATGATCACAGTGTACAAATAGGGACTGTAAAATAGTTTATGCCTGCATGATGTAGGTTTTCTGCATATATATGTGGCTCCTAGGAGCTATACTTTTGGTTCATAAGACTTGTGTTACAGCTATGGGATCTTTTAATCACTATGTGATTGTTAAGTTCAAGGATGGTGTGGAAGTTGAAGAGCTCATTCAAGGGTTGGAGAAGATGGTATCAGGAATTGATCAAGTCAAATCCTTTGAATGGTATAAAACCATATCTTAGCTTTACTTTATTTCAAGGTGCTTGTGTTCTTCTTTCCCTTAAAGACTTACTTTTCTGCATTTACATGACTGGTTAATCCTTGTGTGTGATCTATGAATAGGGCATCACTTTATATAAGGTTTTGATTGATTTTTGGTATATCAGTTGTCAAAGATAAGCTTGTAGATATATAGTAATTGAAAAACACAACCAACTAAACCTTATAGTCTATTTTGGATATATGCATGATTTTTGTTTAATTTAGTATTGTTGGAGTTAAAAAGAGTAGGTTTGATTAATGTTTGTTTGTTTGTATGACAGGGGAAAGGACATAGAAAGCCATGAAATGCTAAGACAAGGTTTCACTCATGTTTTCTTGATGGCATTCAATGGAAAAGAGGAGTTCAATGCATTTCAGACTCATCCAAATCATGTTGAGTTCTCAGGAGTGTTTTCACCAGCTATTGAGAAGATTGTGGTGCTGGATTTTCCATCTAAGCTTGTCAAAGCACCAGCATGATTATTCAACCTTCCATCTTTAAACTGCATCTGTTATGGTTCTTCCTAGTATTCCTACATGTTCTTCTGCAATTTCAACTTCATAATAAGCTCTCTTTTTTTTCCCATTAATCAAAGTTCTAGCAGTTCAATTGGTTAATACTATGAAAATGTTTCATGTGGAAAACATCAAGATCTAATATGTCAACACATTTTATAGCCTTCCAATCTCTAACAGACTGCTCTGATAATCAATCCATGTAAACATTCTTTATACTCTTGATATATTTGAAATATTACCTTATCATTTTAAATATAATTAAAGTATTATTTAATATTAAAACTATGAAAGGTAAAGTGAGTTTGTTTATGGGTGTAATATGGTATGTTTTATTTTTTAATTGATCTAAGGTGGATAATGCTTGTCATTTCTTTCTGATATGTTCAGAGGAAGTTGGAGAAGTTGGGATAAATATCCGAGTTGTTTTTCAGTTTTTTTTAAGTATAAATTTTTATTTATCTATGATGATCATTTATGTTTTAATGCATATTTGAAGAGAGGACTTTTAGAGACAGTGATTTTCTTTTAATTTCTCATGATTTTTTTTGGATAAACTAATAATGGTTCTTTAAAGTTTTCAAAAGTGATGATTTAGTGTTTGTATTTTTATAAGCATATGTTTTTCAAAGTTTTTTATATTTTTTTTGTAAAAAAAATCATTATGTTGATAAATTAGTTAATATAGCTTTGATTCATAAATAACATTATAAATTTGAATGTTTTGTCAAAAGAAATGTATTTATTTAGATTTTTTTTTATATTAGGTATACTTTATTTATATTTGGTGTTATGCAACTTTTATCATGAGTTTATAGAGGTTTTTCATTATTGGTATATTTTTTTTTTCTTTCAATAAATTTTTATATGATGGTAAATGATTAATAAATTTTGTAATATCAATAATGAGGTGTCAAAGGTCGTATTGATGTGTAACACAACTTTATTTGAAAGTATTTTAATTATTATGATATTTTTTCTTAAAAAGACAATCATCAAGATACCAGTATTATTATTATTATAAAAATAAGGTTGAAATATTTTAATATTAATAATTTGACACACTTTTTAAGATTATATTGATTTTTTTTTATTATCATACTTTACATTTGCATACATGATATAAATATTTTGATGTTGATTTTTTTTAATATGTTAGCATATATATATATATATATATATATATATTATTGTGTTATATTGTATGCACTTATGTACACAATTGGGTTATATTTTTCGATGTTTAGTTTATACAAATTGGTAAGAATTATGATGAGTCGTGATAAATTACCTAAAAGGAAAATATTTATTTTTCTAAATCATTATATTGTTTAATATTTGATTTCAATTACTCATATAATATTAAATTACAAATATCACAAGTTTTATGATATTAATCTATAAATGTTATAAACTTTTATTTATTATATTATAAGTTTACGTTCATTTTATATGCTGATCTCAAATTTTATTAGTATAAATTATAAATCAGAATTCTAATATCATATTAAATAAACTTTAAATTCATTTCCTATAAAATAAACTTAAGATAAGATTTATATATACTTATATATTATAAATTAATGTTATTTTTAATTTACATAAAATTTTTAACAGATTTCAATAAAAATAAAAAGTTATCATTAATTTGTGCAATTTAATTTTAAATAAAATTAGTACCAAAAAATTTCATTAAAAATAATTAATGCAATTAAAAAAATTATAGTAATAATCTTGAAGTATGTATTAGTTGTAATATTACTTTTTATAAGTGTATCTTTATTTTTTCTTTTTTTGAGATAAATTAGACATGTATCATCTGTTATATCTATTTTCTTTCTATTCCTCTTTTTCTTAGTCTTACAAGATGAATTTGGGTGTCACTTTCTACCTCTCTTCTTTTCCACCTTCTCAATCTGTCTCTTTCTTTCACTTCTTTAAGAAATTTATACTCAACATCTTCCTTTTACTTTTTAGGTCATCTTGTCAACTTTTTTTCACTTTCATCTCATTATTAAACTATTGTGCCACTCTTAAACAGAGGTGCACTAACACGAATCTATGAATGAGAGGAGAAAAAAAAATTATCTTCAATCATTTAAAAAAAATTACTTTTGTTATATTAAAATTAAAATTTGTATGTATAAAGAGTCCTTATATATTTGAATTTTTGAAAAAATGTTAACTTTGATATTTTAAAAATTAATTTACATGTTTATTTGCTAAAATTGAAACTTGTTTTTTTATGATACACAAAATTTCACTACTTTTTATACCCATCATTCTTTGTTAATAGTGAGATGTCTTCTAATAACACATGTAAAAATTTTACATCAACTATAAATTAAGATTAGCTTAATTTATACACACACTGTCTCTTAATAATAAAACACGTTTTTATGATAAAACTATGAAGAAAAAAAAAATTGAATTCAAGCTTTAAAAATAATATCTCAGATATAAATGAAAGGGTGTTGCTCCCTCTACCTCCCCATTTCCATTTTGCATCTTCCTAATTTTTTTAACTTTCCTTTAATTATAAAAATAATCTTTTTTTTTTTACTTTTTTAACCCTCTTTAACTAAGTAACTTCTCTTTCTCGGATTCTCACTCCCACGCTCCAAGTTTCATTTTCTAAAACTTTCCAACTCTCTCAGTTCTTTCTTCCCTTTGTGTGTGGTGGTTTTAGCTTTTGGTATGTGCGGTGGTACGGCGGGTGTGTGCGACAGTGCAGCATTGTCGATGATGTTCAGGTATAACATTTCGCCTCTTCGCTCTCACTCACTGTTATCTGTTTTTCCCCCAAATGTTTTTCGGCTCTTATACCTTGTCACGCATGCAAAGATAGTACCAATTCATCGTCTTTGATTAATCTTTCGTTTTTTCCTTTCAATTTTAGTCCCATTATCACTGAAACCCCCCTTTCCCCATCCTCAATCCCTTTTATGATCGAAGCATGCACGAGCATGTTGGTTTCTTTCGTTTCTTAAGGTTGTGTTGATTTATGCTTCGTTTTTTTGTAAATGTATGTAATATAGTTTGAAAATTGTGTTTGATTTCTGCTCTGTGTGTGCGCGAGTTTGTTGTTGCTTTGTTTTTCCTGTTGAGGCTTTCTGTGTACGTAGGAGGAAGAAGACGTCCAGGCCTAAACGGATGTTGACATCCGTTAACAGATGCTCATATCTGTTTAAGGGAGGTTTCAACATTATTAGGGTTAGGTTATTCACGCACCTTTTTTTTCAGAGTTCGTGATTGCCTTCAAAGCGCAGAGATGATTAGAGATTATTAACGATGATTAAACTTCTACCTCCAAGTGCGGAGATGATTAAACTTTTGTAACAGAGACTAATTCCTTCTACCAATCTCTCACCCACCACACTCTCACGTTAAAGAGAAGAAAAACGAAGCAACGAGCAGTAAGAATGAAAACATAAATCTAAAAGAGTTAAAGAGAATTAATAATAGGTTATGTGATGGAGTAGGTAAAAATTATAAAATTTTAATCTAAAATAAACTTTTATTAAAAGGATAAAATAGAAATAGAAAAATATAGTGAAGAATAAAAGAGAAAATGACAAGGTGAAAGAAACAAGTGGGGAGGTGGAGGGAACAACGTGCTAAATGAAATTATCATAACATTGCCAAGCAAATTTGTGTTATTAATGTAAATTCAGAGATTAAACAGTGTAATATGCAATTTAAAGCATTCAATATTGTCAACTTATTTTACTATAGAAGTTTTAATAGCCATCTAAATATACTTTGCCTTATTTATATTTTATGTTTAATGCAATGTATGGAATTTCATTGTATAAAATTACACGTGTCTTGTTAGCCATTGATGAAAGTGTCTTTCTATTGTGTCTATATGCTTAAAAGATGAAGTGTAAAATGTCATATTTTCTTGAAGATATTACTTTTAAAAAAAAAATGTATAAAATTATAATTTTTAATGTATCAATTTATATTCACATATCTTTATCTCACACTCTCACGTGCAACATCGGTCATTGCTCACTTGGAAATAAAATTATGCATATTTTGGTGTTCTCTAAATGCATCTTCCATAAAATTATGCATATTTTGGTGTTCTCTAAATGCATCTTCCATATGCATATATTTTGGTTGGTGGATTGATGCATTGAACAATTGATAATGAGAATGGGGTCAAAACATTCATTTGGCCCTGCCTTGCCTAAAAAAGGCTAAACACCAAATCTACTTTAGTAGGGTATATGAAATGATGATCAATGGTGAAGACATTGAACATGAAAAAAAAAAAAAAAATCACCAATTGGAAGTAGCACAACTTTTTGGAAGGATGGTCTAGAAAAGCAATGACAAGCCTAAAACAAAGTAAAATTTTTAATTTATCTTTTTATTTTTCTTAACTTTTATTTTATTTTATTTTTTTAACTTTTAGAATTTAACACATTATTAGTCCTTCTTTGTTTTAGTTTTATTCAACTTTTCTGATATCATGTGCTAATTAAGTTATTTTCATATTAGATTTAATGTTGTTTTATTTTATTACCATAAATTTTAAAATTCCAAAAAATTTTCCCTCCCATTACCTTTCTTTCTCGATTTTTGTTTTAAAGCATTTCAATCTTATTCTACGTATTTGAAATAATTTGACAAACGATACCAATTGACCAATTGATTGGATTTTAAAAGTTTGAAGAGTAAAATAAAATAACATTTAGTCACATATAGAGATAACTTAAGATTATTATCAACTAAAGTCATATTAAAACTACAGAAATTGTTGAATAAAAAAAAAGTTAGTATTTTGAAATAAATAATAGCTAGAAAATTCATAAAAAAAGTTAAAAAATTAAAGTAATAAATTGAAAAAAAAAAGATTTTGAAATTTGAAGCCTAAGATTCCCTCTCAAAGCAATGTGACCTTTTTCTAGTGACTAAGGAAAAGAAAAGAAGGAAAAAGAAAGTCACTAAGCATCCATGGGACCAACTTTGAAATGTGACCTTTTTCTAGAGTTATTAACACCATGCTTTCTCATCTTCTATCATCACAAACAAATCTATACAAATATTAAAATAACTTAGTGATTCAGAAAGGGATGAACATGATGAAGCCATTCAAGAAACCACAAATTCTTCATTCTTTACTCTTATTCAATATCATATTATCATGTTCTTCTATACAAAACGATGCAAACTACTGTCAAAGTATTAGAAAACAAACACCTTCTATATTAGACAACATCGTTTTGTGCATATCTCAGAATCTCTATTTCAGAACATCCCTTGGTCTTTTTCATGTCTCTTCACTAGACAACAATGGTAGATTTCTAACCATCACTCACTCTTCTTGTTCTTCTCTGCAATATGTTTCTCCTACGGCTGTCACTGCTGGATTTCCTTCTCCTCCTGAGCCTAACTCGCTTGTTCTCTTCAATTGCTCAAGCAGAAGACACCCCATTTTACCAACCATGCAAAATTGTAGAAAGTTGTACACTTGTGGAGGTGCTGCAGAGAACAAGAACAACCTTCATCCATGTTTAGTTGTTGAAGATCTGAGAAAAGTTGACAATGATTTTCACCCTCAGCGTCTGAACTGCTCTCATTTCAGCTGGGTGCATAGAAGAACATCAGACGGTGGACATGATCAGGGATTTAAGGTTGGAACAAGAATATCTGTTGACATTCCTCGTGTACCAGAAATTTGTCAAGGGTGTGAAAAGCCTAATGGAAGCTGTGGTGCTGGTTTGAACTGTTTATGTCACCCTAAAGAGTGCAGTAAGTAATTAACTTCCTCATTACACATGCACATAGATTTTGTTTCAACAAAACTTATAAATTTAAAGTTTATTTCTTGATACAAATTGGAAAATGATATTTTGACACCATTTTAACACTGCACACATGTCAAAATGTGGTTGGATGATTTCAAATTTTAAAAAAAGCTTTGATTTTTTACTTCCAAATATGTTCTTGTTTAAGCTTTTTTTAATTTAAAATTGTCCAACTACATTTTGACACGTGTACAATGTCAAAATAGTGTCAAAAATTTGTGTCAAAATATCATTTTCCCAAATATAATCTATTTTAACGAAATTTGTTAGTTTTACTGTTTTATATGTTAAGACTATGATATTTTATTTCATTTTTTTATTACGTATAATTATTTTATTGGTTCGTATAATTATAAACGGTCAAATAAATGATTATAAAAAAATTATTAAAAAGATATGTTCTTATATATTATTAGACTATCTTTTAATTAATGTCAGTCTTGTGTTTAAAATATATATTTCAATATAGATTAAAAGTTTCACTTATATTAAAGATAAAATTAATTTAGTAAGAAGATATAAATATTTTTATGAATTGATTTCATGGAGTTAAATTAGATTTAAAAATTATTTGTTTTAATAATATAGCTAAAATTTAAGTTTTGGTTGAAAGCAATACTAAATAAAAGAATATTTTATAAAAGTGTATCTATCTTTTGCCTGTTTTCTATTTTTTCCTTTCCTTTTGTTGAGTTGTGAGGTAACTGTTTGATGAGTCTGACTGAATAAATAACGAAAATTTTGCAGAAGACAAGGTCATCTCGAAGGCTGTGATAAAATCTACTGGTAGTGTTTTTTTCTCTCTGCTTTCTTTCATTGGTTCAGTTTCTGTTACCTTAATCATGTGTGTGTAAGAAAGTTTAGCTAAGGGTCGGTTTGTTAGTTAAGAGTAGTTGGTGGTTGTACACTTATCATTTGCTATTAAAATATAGAAAAATTATCTTTAAGAACTTGTTTTAACAATTTTTTAATAACCATTTATCTCACAGTTGATAATTGATCTGTTTTAAATATATAAATCAATAAAATAATAATATATAAGTTGTTAAAAATGATTGCCTAAATATCATTCTTACATAATATGTATAATCTTTGAACATGTTATGTTAACTGTAACTATGAACATGAACCTTTTATATTATGTGTAAAGGATTTTAAAGTAAGATCAGATTGAAAGTTTGTCAGAAATGGAATATGAGATTAAATTTAATTCAATATTACAAAATAAATATTACAGATAAAGCTTTCAATTATTTATATGAAAGATTTAAACCCTTTTTTATCCGTAAGTTAAGTTTTGATGTTCAGTTTATTCTTCGCTTTTAAAAATGTCAAACCTTTAGTCTCTATGATATGAAAAATGTATCAAATCAGTCCTCATGACAGCACTTAATGAACAATAAATCACAACTTTTCATACCTAGGTATCCAATATTTTGTGATTTGTTAACAGAATGTGTTATGAACAACAAATCACTTAATGAAAAAACTTGTGATTTGTTAACGAATAGGACTGATTTGATACATTTTTCATATCATAGGGACTAAAGGTTAACATTTTTAAAAACGAGAACTAAACTGAATATCAAAAGTTAACTTAGGGACAAAAAAAAATTTAAACCTATATTAAAGTTGGATCTTACTTCCTGTCTATTAAATTTCCAAATAGTACCTCGAAGAAGATTGTTTCAACTAAAAATGCATATAATAAATAAAAATACGGTCTAAGATAAAATCTGCAACTAAACTTTCAGGGGTTTATAGGAAATATAATTATTCATTTTATTTTACTATGCTGTAAAGCCAACTGAAGCACAAAATATGCATAATATATATATATATATATATATATATATATATATATATATATATATTGAATTTAAAACAATTTTAAAAAATTAAAATATATTAAATTTGAATTGTTTTCTATTCAAATGAATTTATTTTTCAAATGTTTTGGTAAAAAAGATAATATTCAAATTGAACTTTAACTTTTCGTTTGGATAAAATATTTTCAGTATTATGAAAGACCAGAATTTACTCTAATATTAAATGATATTTAATAATTTAAAATAATATTTTCAATTGATTTTGGTCAAATTTATTTATCAGTTAAAGTTGATTAAAAAAAATTTTCTTTACAGTTATCATGTAAAGGAAATTTTGGTCAAAATTTATTTATCAATTAGTTATCATGTAAAGGAAATTTTCTTTACAGTTAAGGTTTTCGGGTAACATCAATGACTAAAAAGTTCTCTTGAATAAATTTGACTACGATTTTGACCAACTTTAAAAATAATTAACATAGATAATGTTATAAAAAAATAATATTTGTTGACGTCGAAAAAAAAAAGCCTAATAGAATTAAAAAAACCTGGTTTGTATCAACTAAAAAAACTGGGTTGTTTTTGTATTATAGTTGAAAAACTCATAAATAATCTCAACTTATATTCATAAAATAAAAATAGACCTACTGACATTAGAAAAAAGTTCATATTAAAATTGGTTTATAAATAACTTTGAACTAGCTAAAATTAACTTTAATTAACATTAATAAATAAATAAAAAAACTAAATTTGTAATAACATTAACGGAAAACAATTTTGGATGGAATAATTGATAAAAAATAAACTTTAAACCTCGAAAATATCAAACAAATATCGTTACGATAAACTCTAACCATAATTTCGATATCATGATTAAAAGTGAACTTTAAACCTAACTCAGTCTCACAAATCGACTTATAAACTAAAGTATGTACTCACTTATATATTATAAATTGTTTGTTTTTATCTCTAGTTGATATGCGACTTCAGTATCACTATCTAATTAACCAAATATAATATAAAAAATTACATCCTCTCATAAAAGATATAGAGAATTAGGATATTTCACATACAAGAAAAAATATACAATATTTCACGAGTGGCCTATAGAGTTTTTTAAGACAACAAAGTTTAAAAGATTCTAATATTACAACCAATATTTAGCATAACTAAATAGGGATTATACACAAAACAAAAATTAAATCAAGATTAAACTATAATTAGATCTTTCTTAATCATATGAAAGATAAAATTCTAATAAAAAGTATAATAAATTGGTAAACATCCCAGATAAAAGGATTAAGTTTTTCTTTGACCTAAATTATCTTTATAGGAATAAACTATTCTTATTATCCAATCAAAGTTGAAGATCGAAAACACGAACTAAAATATTAAAAATATTCATTGAAAGACAAAAACAAAAGCAATGAAAAAAAAAGTGATTTATTGCTTTTTTAGAATTCATCAAACATTATGAGTGAGAAATAATACTTTGACATCTATAAATTTTTTACATTTATTTAATATCATTATTTCTTACTTTTACTCTTTTCTTTATTGAAAAAATATAAAAATTTATTTTTTTGTGATTATTTTATCTTTATACTATGTCAAATAAATATAAAATGTGTTACTCTAAAATTATCCCTTATAATTTAGCAGAAATTTAAAATTGAAGAGAAAAGAAAAAATAAATGTCAAGCAGAAATTTAGCAGCGTCATTTCATGAAACAAAACATGAGAATTCGGTAACATTCAGACATGGATGGAAGAAGCCACTAAGTTGTCGTGTTCGCTTTCAATTATGTATACTTTTGTCTTCCAGTTTTTGTTTTGCGTTGAAATATCTTAACTTTTGACTAAATCTTTTTCAAATATGCATATAAATGTGTGATTTGATGAGTTTTGAAATATGAGTTAACTTATATAAAAGACCATATATTAAGAATCATGTTAACAACTTTTTTAAACAATTTTTTTGATAACAGAATATGTATTATTATTTTATAGGTCTATTTGAATTTATTTTTAAAAAAATATTTAAAACAGACCCATCACAAGCTACCATGTATGCGTTGTCAAAAAATTATCAAAAAAAATTATTAAAAGAACTTTTTCATAGATTTAATTCAAAATTTCATTGTAATAAATTTGTGATTTTTTTTAACTCATCTCTCTCGTCTCTACTTAGTATAGAAGTTCTGATTTTAAAATTTATAAAGTTATAAGAGTCAATTTCTATGGAAAATATTAAAGAAATATTATTAAAAGAACCTTCACCTTATTTGTGAAACCTCTTGCATTATCTTGGACAAATTTACTTGAAAAACTAATTCAAATCAGAAAAATTAAAAAAATTGCATAGAAACTGACAACAAAACAAATTAGGTTACAAATATTTGATAAAAAAAATAACATTTGAGTTGTGACATTAATTCAAATTTGATCATGCAAGCCTTAAATGAGAAAAACAATAAAATTATAAAAAATACAGGATGTCTTAAAGTATTATTTATAATATTAGTTTAATTAAAGAAATATAAGTGAAATTAACATCATATTTCTAATTTAACACAGGGCAATGAATTTATGAAATGTAATAGTTAACTTTTTAATCATTATTTAATTTAAAAAATTAGACTCACACCTAAATTTAATTATATTTTATGTTGATTATTTTTTTTGTTAGGAAATTATTTTGTTTAATTTAATTTTTATTTACAATTATAATTATGCATAAAACATTTGTTATTTTTATATAAATATCATTTTATTTGATTTTTGTGAGTCATTATTTTGTTCTCTCGTTTTTAATTCACTTATGAACTCGTTTATTTCTTCTTCAATTATTGATCAATAAAATTAAAGAGAAAGAATCTAATTAATTGATACAGTATACTAACACTAAAATCAAAGTATGTAACACTTCTACGAAAATAAATAAACAAATATTTTTAAGTACGTAATAAGCAAAAAAATTTAAGAAAAAATTAAGTAAATATGATTAAATTTATAAGTTAATTAAGCCATTAAATTATACATATGTTTGTAGATATTCAAAGGATTCAACTAAGACCTATGAAACTAGAATTAAACTACCGTAATATTTATTAAAAAAATCGGAATTAAATCTTACATCATTCATTCAGAAAAAATTAAATCTTTAATCCAAAAGAAGAATAGAACAGAATTGTGTCTAATGAAAAGTTTATTATGATTTTTATTAAGAAGAAAAAGTTTAACAAAGACAACAAAAAGATGAGTTTAGACATTTCAGGATGAAGGAAATGGTCATTTCATTGTAAAATTGAACGATAAACATGAAAAACAAAAATGGTGGGGTATTATGTATAAATATAATATATGAAGTTATTGATAATGGATAACCTAATTAATTAAAAAATAATAAATAAATAAAGTGTAGATGGATCCCACAATTTTAGAGATTTTACGTAAGATAAAGGTGTCTATGATTTTATGCTTGAAAATATATAAAGTATGAACTAGGCTAAAAAAATTTCTCTATAACTAATTAAGTGATGTTTAAGAATATTTTGTGAGAATTCACAAAAGAAAAATAGGTTAAATATTTTTTACTGAATTTTCCTTTTTATTAAGTCTCCATCTTTGGATATATATATATATTAATAATTGAGTATATAATTTATTTGTCCATATAATATAACTCGTTCAATGTACTTTTTACATAAATTAAAATAAAGATAAAAAAGGACTAAATTTATACATGTCTAAAATTAGAAAACTAAATTAGATAAAAGTTTTGAAGAAAGACTAGTTTCAATTTTCACTAACTTGAGTAAAAAAAATGTCTTTGAGAATTATTCTTTAAAGAAAGTATGTTAGAATTTCTTTTTCCAACTAGAACATTTTTTTATTTAGTTATTAACTTATAATACATTTTAATATATAATTTTGTTTTGCTAAATTATATTTTAATATCTTTAAAATTTCTCTCATTAAAATAGCATTATGTCACACCATAATTATTTATCATAAATAATATATATGATTTATATTTCAATAATATTTATTTATTATATTTTTTAATTATAATATATTTTATGTATATTATTTCTTATTCCATATTTACTCCTAACACGTTTTTTTATTAAAACTCATTAAAATCGTTTTTGTTAATACATCATATATAAGATTTTATCTCAAACAAAAAGAATCACATAATATTACATGTTTAGAATTGCTAATCATTATATATTAAAACTACATGTAATATAAAAAACCAAATAGATGAAAAACTTTTATTTAAGTAACTTTTAAATAAAAAGGTAATTATTATTTTATAGAAAAATATTGTTTACAATATATTGCAAATGAAAATTAATTATGTGATTTTTTTTATGAAAATATTACTTTACTTAATCGAATTATAAATTCAAAAATAATGTATGCACTAATTTAACATTATAATATCAAAATTAATATATAAAAAATAATTTATAAGCTCTAAGTGAAATATAATTATTTTTAATAAACTATAATACTAAAAATAAATTATTAAACCAAAAAATAGAAATAATAATTATATATATTTAAATTTTGTAATTATTTTAATTTGAAATATATTTTTCTATCTTAATTATATTAACTAATATTTTTATGTTTAGATTAAAGCTAGCAATAATTAGCAATAAAAATGAGAAAAAAAAAACAGTTAGAAAATATCACAAATTTAAAACTAACATAGATTTTTATTGGAATTAAAAGTAGACGGGAACTTAGTTTCCTTGCTGGTAATGTGAATGTGATTCTTTATGCACAACAATTCTTTCCCTATCTCAAGAACAATATCAAAGAGCATCAACATAATTTTTTTTCATGAATACCAAGCATAAGCAGAAGTATATAAAAGAAACAAAAAACCGCTGTCTCATTTAAGCAAGTCAACAAAATTAATCCAAACCAATTCATAAAAGCATAATAGGCAGTCAAGAAAAACTCAGTGTGAACAATGGAGGTGTGAGCTGAATGCAAGACTAGTTCAGAGAAAATGCAAAAACATTTTACTTAAGCAACAATAAAATTTGAACCTATAACATGCACAATTTGACTGAATCTAATCAGTTCCATGAATTTTCTAACAGTTTCCAAAATTATTACATGCATGTTAAGCATCAGAAGCAGCTGTAGTGAATGTTGTATATACTACTACTACTACCTTCTGCGCTTCAAGGGTCCTGTCTTACAGCCACCCTTCGTTGGCTTGCCCCAAGGAGTGTGAGATCCTTTCCCCCATTTTCCACTACTCTTGCTTTTACCCTCTCCTCCTCCATGAGGATGATCTATCGGATTCATTGTCACTCCTCGAACAATGGGTCATCTGGATCAAACAGTATGCTGATGTGGGCTCTTTCAAGATCTTTGCACTGGTTCCTGCAGCTCGGACAAGCTTGCCACCTTGCCCTGGGTTCAACTCAATGTTGTGAATGATTGTTCCAATTCGCATAGCAGACAGTGGCATGCAACTCCCAATTCGTGAGTTTATGTCAGAATACATCATTTGATTCGTCATACTCTCTCGCGTTCTTTGAGCGCTGGTGTTTGTCACTTCTGAGAAAAGGCAGAACAAATACGTGTGACTAAACGATGGAGAAAGAAGCAATCAGGGATAGCATAGAAGCCATAGTTTCCATTTTGGATAGCATTTAGCCCATAGACCAAATAAAATGTACAAATTTCAAACCCCACTTTCCGTTTTCTTTAATTTTAAAACGCAAACCATATAAATTTTCTTTGGTTCTTCTTCTAACAAGTGTACCTAATGCTACCTTAAACAAGGTTGTTTTGAAGTAGAGCGCATGAACAAGGCTATTACTAGATTTGACGGTGTTTATTAAGATGAATGATTTCGTAAGCCACCATTAAACAGCATTGAAAAGACTAAGGCTTTATTAGAATAAGGCTAGGGTGTAAAGCAATCAAGTCATTTGTGCAAAGCTGTGTAACTAAACTGAAGAGCAGCCATAAAAAGAAACCCCAAGCAACAGAGACTTCTTTCCAATATTTTCCCCGCCTTGTTCCATTTTCTACAAAATACTACGAAATTAATGTTCTTATTGCTGAGTATCAAAGTAGAAACCAATGTACCAGAAGAAAATCGGCGAAGAGTATTGGCTAACAAGTTGAGTGTTGATGAAGCAGTACGACTTCTCCACAGTGACAGCCATTTCAAACATGCAATGCCTACAAATTCAGGACCATTTGCTTAAGCTTATAAAAGCAGATTGAAAATTATATAAAGAAAAAGTGAAACTTATAGAGGTTTTATGTTAAGCAGAAGTTTACATTTGGTTATAATCACATAAAAAAAATACCTAGAAAAGTGATTTTACATATCATTTCTCAAGAAATAAGTTTGGATTAAAAAATGTTTTCTTTTAGTTCAGGTTAAAAATTTAAAAATATAAACCACAATTGCATTCGTAAATATTTATAGAAGATTCAAAATAGTACAATTAAATAATGTTGTGTAATGAAAAACAGTTGGCAAATGTCATTTGTAATAAAAATCCACCATATACATTCACGTACAGCAGTGTTGCACAGTACCAAGTGCAAGTTGCAAGCCTGTTTACTTTCATGTTGTTAATTGTGCGTGTAGTGTAACTTAAGCTAATTAGTATCATGGAACCAGTATATGTTAAAGAGCGGAAGCAGTTGTTTGTTTTCTCCATTTTCTTGCAAGTACATTAAGGTATACATGCAAGCATAACCAATAACCATCACTGTTATTTTCAATAGAATCATTATACCATCTAAAAATATGATTGCTATTGCTAAAAGTTAAAGGCCCGAGAGTCAAAATAATTGATGATATCATGCCTTACAGGGAGACAGAAAGGGCACATACTATGAATTATGAACCCTACCCAGTTTTTCTAAGCAAAAGGCAGGAAATATGAATATAATAAAAATAAATGAGAAATTGACTTTACTAGTTATGTGGATTAGCCCAAAAATATACATACATACATACATACATATATATATATATATATATATATATATATATATATATATATATATATATATATACACACACACACACACACACACTACCAACACCACTATATTTTATTCCTTCAGCTAATTGGGTCCTCGCTTTAGCAGCAGTATCACATGTTATCTCTAAAATATACAGCTCTTCAATTTCAATTTTCAACTTTTTGACCCAACTTCTCAGTATGATTTCTTTTTCGAAAAACCAGATGCCTTCATTAAATAAGATCATTATAATTTGTTTTCCTCTTACCAGAATCACCACATGATTTTCATACAAGAGCAGCAGAACAGCAAATTAAGACGGAGAGATATGGAAGAGAAAATACATAATAGTGGCTGTCTGAATATACAAATTTTCAGCCGAAAAAACAATTGACCCGATCTTTATTCATAACAAAATGTACAGAGTACAATGTCCCCCAGTCCACATATATCAGTATTCATGTTAGGGATCCACCCTTTGTAGACATGGATAGCTGTGTACAATGTTGGGTGCATTTTCAAGCTAGCCATGGTGAATTATGCGAGGTTTGCCTTGGTTTCAGGAAAAAAAGTGAAGCAACAAAATATTGCAGGCAACAATGGAATCGAGCAATAACTAAAAAAAAAAGAGCTTGAAATCGTGAGTAGCTGTAAGGTTTGAAAAAGAATCCCAAGGAGGAGAAAGCCTTAACTCTAAACCTATCTACTATCCATTTAATTATCTTAAAAGACATTTATGGAAGAACTAATCATTGTTATTGTTTAACAATTGCCAGAGAACACTGCCCGATTGTGATAAATTAAAAATAGAATCAATTACCTTCTGAATAAGCATCAAACAGTAGGATTAGTTTCGGATAATGGAAAGTGCTACTGTCAGTGCAGACTGCAGTAATGTGCAACCTCTCTTTCAACAAGGTGTCCCTGTTGAGTTCACCATAAATCAGCATATGCTAGAAATTTAATAGGATCAGAAGAACAAGTTACCAAAGAGAACATATAGGAATCAATTTCTTTTATAAATAATACATGTGGGAATTTTTTTCTTTAAAAAAAATGTATAATGGTTTTCAAGGAATAAAATGTGTGATATAGAAAATAAATAAATAAAACTAGTAAACAAATTGGACATTTTTCCACGGCTTCAGCATACGTTCAGTAGAAGATCAATTCAACATCGTACACTTCTAGTAACATTCAAAACAATCAGCTCCAACCAGGTTCGAGACAACATTGTTCTACAAATTACAACGACTACCCAAGATAATTTCCAACGGTTAACATAAGCCCAGTTATCAAACTCTTTTTTACCAGTTATCAAATTTCTAGTTCTTTTTTAATGGATCTAAATTTGATTGTTTGCTTCATGATGTTAAACTCGTATATACATTACAAGCACAACAATGTATGTTGAATATAGGTTTGACACATGAAAACCAGTAAAACATTCAGCAAAAAATCCCCAGGTAATGCATGATAGCAAACAACACATCATATATAATGAAAGAAAAATTGCAACATAAAACAAAACGATACAGCACTGAAAGAGACCAACCATTTTCTAAACTGATTTTCACCCTCAGGAGTCTGGCAGTGCACTGGTTTATCATGCCTGTGAAAATTGTTTTTGGGTTGGACAAAACAAGATTTCAACTCTCATAATCAGCAAGAACTCATGGAAAGACTAGATAGACATTAGGGAAGATCACTGTATCCACGTCGAGAAAAGGTGTTTAGATGCATAAAGCACTGGATATTGCTTATTTCTTTCTCCCTTATGACACCTTTTAGAAAAGAATTTGATGTTATCTTGAAAGATGGGTACCTCGTTGCTTTCTTGTTTTAATGAGCCTTGTATCACAGAGTGGATATCAGATTCACACAGACAGGATTTAAAATCTATACCGATGTTGCTTCCACAGAATATCATTCTTGTATGAGCAATAAATAATTGATAGACTGTACTTCTGTCAATTCCTGAATCATCTTGAGGGGAAGCAGAGGATAAACTCCTTTTAGGTTCACTTACCAGCCACAAAAGAAGATCATCTTCCCCTATACAGAATAAGAATGATGGGAGGAAGCAGTACAAAATCGGCCAAATAGATTAGAGTTTTTGAGAACTAGCTGCCTACTTCCTCTTCAAATTGATAAGAGCCTCTTTTCACCAGGAGCAGCTTCTTCAATTCTACCATCTTTAATTGTCAATTACTTACATAAAATTACACTAACCATCTGTCTCCAAGAATCAACCAAAAGCAACATATAGGAGGAGTAGGGGATCCATTGCTACTAAGATATCCACGTTTTAAGGGGAAGAGAATGAACAAAGGAGGGATCACTGGTAAACTATTTTTTTTCAAATCTAGATTGAATACAAAATTCCTTATACGAATCAAAACTTTGTTGCCATTTAGACATCTGTCTCTTCAATAGATCATATGCCTTTAAACCTAGAGGATCGAGCTTCTTCGCAGGAGCATCAAATCTCAATTCAACAGGGGAAAGATCATCAAATATCTCTTGGCCAACAAATTCAGTCTGCTCAGTGGACTTCTTCTCTGGGATATGAGAGATGAATGTATCATAATTTGCGTCACTATAAACAGACTTTTCACGTACATGGTCGGCTGCAAACGAGTTGAATGAAACTGGACGGTATAACAAAAAAGACTTTGGTTTCGAATATCCAGCCCATGTTTCGTCTCTATCCTCAGCAAGGGAGACTGCATGATCATCAAGGTGTGTAGGCCCATAAGCTGAGACAGCAATCTCGCCAGCCACCTGCATAACTTCTTTGTATTTGAGGCTAAGCTCTGTTTCTATTGAAAATTCACCTTCCAAGTTTGAGCACCCATTGCGATATTTATTAAGCACAAGAAGAACAGGAAAAGGAATAACTGGACCCACAATGTCATTATTGCCGTGCGGTGATGATTTCCTTAAAAAGAATGGAGGCAATTGAGGAAGTTCGGGAACAGCTAAAGATTCCAATGCCACCCTATTGTGATCCAGGTTTCCAATAACTTTATGGCATTCAGCACGACTCAAAAACGCCAACTGCAACAGTTCCATAGGTAAGTCAATCCACATTCTTCTCCAAGCAACCTCATGTAAGCTTGTTGGTAGCTTGACATCATTAAAAACAGAAGTAACTTCAGGACAGGATCTTAGTTGACCAAATCCACAAGCATTTAATTTCTCACACAATAACTCATGCACTTCAGCACTAAAAGGTTCTTTGTCATGAGCATCCTGAAAGTTTCTTTTTAGTTTTCTAACCAGGAATCGAGTGAGTCCACCATATGCATATGAGTAAAGGTAATCCAATTTTAAGTAGTTATAATTTTTTGGAAATTTGTAATCCTCATCACTCATGGGATACAGTAAGTGTCTATTCAAACACAATACTTGATCTGGGCAATCTTCTAAGTTTCTGACCGGAGCCCAAGAGGCATGGTATCTCTGCAATTCAAACTTTCCCGATGAAGTAAGCCTTATCAGTGTAAAACCCCCATTTTCATCAGGTTCAGTGAGTAATGCAGCAAGTTTATTGCTTAAAATGCCAAATCCCAAAACTATCTCTTTCTTTTGCTGCCAATCAGTCCACTCAGGAAGCGCATCCTTCGTGAACTCTTTCCTTAAGAGACAACTTCCACAGTGACACTCATGACCAGACAAATTAATCTCAAGTGGAAGCTCCCAAGCACAAATGGCTGGNNTAATCTTTGAAGTAACAGANCCTTTGCGAAATGGTAATATAGACCCATAGCAGAAGATATTGAACTCACAATTCCAAATGGATCCCAACATAATACAAAACCCAGATTCAGAAGCCACCTGAAAATCATCCTCCTTCGAGTGGGACCTCAAATCAGACAACCTTAATACAGACATGAAGCTAGGCCCTTCAATCCCATGCACCCATTGCAAAACCGGCACCAAAGGCTTCCTCACATCACATAGAAGCAAAACACTAGTTGAAGCCACAACAAAGTAAAAATTGTCCGGAGCAGCCCTCGACAACGCAAGAAACCGCTCATTCTCATCCGGAGCATACATTCGCAGCATCTCAATCTTCATCAAACAACTCACACTACACTCTTTCAGCCTCAAATCAACCAAGAAAACAGCATCCGAACGGGCAACAACCAAAATCCTGGGGTGCCAACTAAACTCACAACTCAGCCACGCCTTACTCTCTGAAGAATCATTCCAGGGCACCTTCAACCTAGTCCCCTTGAAACCAGCACCGGAGCCAAAACACTCCAAATCAAACAAAAACAAATGGCCACTCTCCAACAAAACCAAGCTCTCCTCTAATATATGAGGACTCCAACAAGCATGCGCCACAGGGCAAGTCTTAAACATCTTATCACCCAAACAGAGCACACTAGGTCTATCCAAAATTTGATTGTGTCTCGCAGCGAACCAATGAACGGAATACAGAGTAGTAGCCAGAAAATACCCGATAACTCCATCAACCTCGTCATATTCAGTAACAGGGTTAACAGAAATGTTCAAGATACGGTGTGAGGAGCCGGTAGACGCATAAAAAACGTCGCCGTTAGTGTCGAGCTGAGTATGGAAGCGAGAGTCCTCGAAGCAAAGCGTGAAAAATGCGAGCTTGTGGTCGTTGTCGCCGGCGGGAAATAAAATGAGGGCATAAGGGCGATGGGAGTAGGTGAGGAGGTGGAGGCGGTTGCGGAGGAAGGGGGAAGCGGCGTCGTTTTGTTGGGTGGAGGAGAAGAGGGAGGCGATGGAGGAAGCGGTGGATGGGAGAATGGAAGAAGGGTGGGAAGAGAGAAGGAATCGTGAAGGTAAGAGGTATGGAGTGTAGTGAAGAGAGGGTTGCAGAGAGGTGGAAGAGAAGATAAGGGAGAGCGAATTAGGGTTAGGGTTGAAGTGAAGAGGACCCAAAGGGAGGGAAGAGGAACTGGAGAGAAGAAGAGGAGCTGCTGTAGAGGATCCCACTGGGAAGAATGATTTCCATTCTTCTGAGAGCTCCATTGCAATTGCACAACCCCTGTAATAAAATCATACAAAATAAGATTTTCAAAAAGAGTAAATTAATACTAAGGAAATTATTAATTCTAACTTGCATTAGGCTACATACAGAACTTAACATTTCCATCCCCACGGTATACAGCAGAAACACACATGAAACTGCAAATGCTAAAATAACATATACCAGGTTGCTAACAGCAGACACGTTTTCCAGAATTCCTTTTCCTCCAAAAAAGCCACGACCCAGAGGACTATATTGTACAATGCCAATATTAAGTTCCCTGTACCAATAGAAACATTAGATTAACACAAAAATTCAGCCAGCACATTCTCCATAACTCAGCAATTTTCTTTATCATCCTTCACACTGTTATTGTTTTCAGGAATTTAATGTAGGCGTGGAACGAAAGAAAGTCAGTATTTGTATTTAAGGATATACAAAAAAAAAAAAATTATGATAGATAAAATAATAATTATAACAAAATTAAAGTACTAATAATGATGATAATAAATAAAAGATTTCACTCTGCCCTCTCTTCCTCTTTCTTTTCTTTTTTCTATTCTTTTCACTCAGATCCCAGATCAACACATACAAGAGTTCCAGTGGCATGAAGTTAAAAAGAAAATGGAAGTAACCTGCAGAGTAGGATTATCTCTTCCTCAACGTCTCACGAGTCCACAGAGACCACTCCAGTTGCACAGCTGTGATGGGATGAACTGCGTGCGCTCTCCTTATTATATCTCGACTCGCTTCAGAAAACGGTTTTGGAGTCGGTTCAGCGAGTTCGGTTGGATACAAGATAAAAAAAAATTCAAAAAACGACACTGAATTTGCTTGTTTGAAGGTCATGATTTATGCAGAACGCACCTGGGTAAGTTTGTGTCCTGTTTTGGGTGTGGATGCTGCGTCCTCCTCTGCTATAAATTACTCTTATATACAATCAATTTAAAATATTTTTATAATAACACAATAAAAATTTAAAATTTATGTTTCTTAATCATATTCATGTTAAAGTTTGGCAAAATATTAATTATAAAAACAATAATTATTTTTAGTCTCTAAATATTATAAAAAATATATATTTCAATTTAAACTAAATTATAAAAAATTCAGTCTCAAAATTTTATAAAACCAATATAAAATATGTTTTTCAACAAAACAAAATTTAATTTAAAAACAAAATATACCTTTTATAATAGTTTAAGAAAAAATATATCTAACTAAAAAAACAGTTGTAAAAAACAAGTTATTAAAGGTAAAACTACAAGCAATGGTTAAATTGTTTATCTGACAATAAAAAGGTTAAAACCATATACACGTCTTTATTTTTGTTTTGTAAGGGATTCTCAAGTTGGTGTCTATTTTTTAAACTTTCTCAATTGAATCTTTATAGATGTTAATTTCAAACAAATTAGCCTCTGTTGTTATTTGAGGTGTTAAAATTGTGCAAATGTGTTAAAATTGTACAGAGGAAAATATGAAAAATTTAAACACCTATGCACAATTTTAACATCTCTACATAATTTTAACACCTAAAAAGGAGAATTTTAACCACGTCATCTACCCACCTTTACACAATTTTAATACCTTTAACAATTTTAACAAAAGAAATTAATTTGTTTGAAATTAATAATTATAACAACTCAATTCAAAAAAAGTTGTAAAAGAAGGATACCAAATTTACGAAAATAAGTACGCGTAAACGGTTTAACCGAATAAAAAAGCAGACAAAAACACGGTCATTCAGTGACAGAGAGAAGAGGTACCGAAAAGAAGAGGCGAAATGTCACAGCAGGGAAAGCTAATGCCATTGACACTGCCATGGTAGCCATATTCTCTTTCATCAATTCCCGCCACTACTCTTCAACGCTCTCTCCAAAACATGCGCTCCAAGGACAGAATCGCATACTTCTATGACGGTACGTTTTTCTTTTTTCCTTATATTCTTCAAATCGCGTTCCTTTTCTTTGTTTTCTTGTCCGATTCTTCTTTCACGAAATTGAACTCGTGATGTTCGTCAACGCTCTTCGTATCACGCAATTTTCAAATTCCTAGCTCAGTTCGTTCTTGAATATCGAAACCCTAGCCATGTGAGGTTTTTCATGGCGGGATACCGAGGATTCGTTAACCGGTAACAACGAGTTGTAAGCAATACTATATAAAAAGTACAGGAAGTATTTTCAACCTAAAATCAAGAAACTGGGATTATAGTTCTTTCTACTTATATATTATTTATTTTACTTAAATTCCAAAGAAGTCGCCTGTACAATAAGGATATGAATTTGTCTTTAGAGCTGTTTTAGGTTTCTGATTCTGCTCCATGCTTGGCTCAGTATTTTTTCTGAAAGATTCAATGTAGAGAATTTTGGATAGTTGCACTTTAAAAAACTCTATTTGGCTGTCACTATGGAGTTTAGTTTTACATTTTTTTTTTTGTTATTACTCACGCTGTTCAGTAAGAAAATCAGCATCTGCAATGACAGTCGAGTTCTGTGAGGAGCTGTTCGATCTTGAATACCAATTGGTTTTCGGGTTCTAGGTTTTAAATTTTGGTGCACATTTGCAATTGTGGCTGCAACATCAAGGTTTTTGTGGTTTTCACAAATGAGGACACCAGCCATGTTTATTTGCAATATGACGAATTGCAGGTAGCTGCAACCTCAATTTAAAACCTTGGCTCATGTCAAGAAGTTCCTTTATTAAATTTGTTAGGAAAGTATAAATTGAAAAGTGAAATTATTTAATGAAAGTGCAATGTTTAGTTCATTGAGAACTTAGAAAAGCTTTGCTTTTCAATTTCCATTTACTGCCTGTTTATTTTTGAGTCCTTAACAGTGTCATGACAGCCGGATTAATATTTATGTTATCTGCTAGGTTTTGTTTCTTTGCATCTTTTTTATCTACTCATGCATTTCAATGTTCATATTGCAGGCGATGTTGGTAGTGTTTACTTTGGTGCAAAGCATCCAATGAAGCCACACCGGCTTTGCATGACTCATCATCTTGTTCTCTCATATGACCTTCATAAGAAAATGGAGATTTATGTTAGTTACATATATAGGCTGTTCTGCATTTTATTTATGTTTGTTTTTTTGTTGCCAAGTTGTTGATTGCATAATTTTGTTCTGATGGTTTCTATTTTATGCATGATCCAGCGTCCACATAAGGCTTATCCTGTTGAGCTTGCCCAGTTTCACTCGGCTGATTATGTTGAGTTTTTGCACAGGATTACGCCAGACACTCAGCACTTGTTCTTAAATGAACTGACGAAATGTATGCTATTCAGTTTTAAATGCATTCAGATGTAATTTTAAGAGATATGATGAAACCCAAATACTGAACGTGTAATTTATCCTGGATGCAGCTGTCACTAAATTAGGGTTCCATGTCCAAAAACATTTGCCTGGGGGGAGGGGGGGAGAGGAGGATAGTTCCATAAATGTTTTGGATTAACATTATCTAACCCTAATGTTCATGGCAGATAAGTGTGGGGGGAAAGGGAGTGATTTTGAAAGTACTGAAGAATATAGTAAATGTTTACCTATAATTCCTGTTACTTTTCATCAAATATGTGGTTTCCTCCCTAGTTCCTTCTATAAATTATTGATATTTGACTTTTGAAATTAATGTTTTCCAACCACAATGGTTATATAATTATTTTTCTTATATATTATTAACTTATCGTCTAGCTTCTGGCTAATATCAGGTTTCTCTTATTTTTTTTAATCATGTGTCAGATAATCTTGGAGAAGACTGCCCTGTATTTGACAACTTGTTTGAATTTTGTCAGATTTATGCTGGCGGAACTATAGGTATAATATGTTTATAATAGTGCTTCTCTGAATTTTTGTTATGCCTAGTTTGTCATATGTATGCTGATTCACTCATGTGCCTACAGATGCTGCACGTCGATTGAACAACCAACTTTGTGATATCGCTATAAACTGGGCTGGTGGACTTCACCATGCCAAGAAATGCGAGGCATCTGGGTTTTGTTACATCAATGACTTGGTTTTAGGAATCTTGGAGCTTCTTAAATATCATGCCCGTGTTTTGTATATTGATATAGATGTGCACCATGGTGATGGCGTAGAAGAAGCCTTCTACTTCACTGATAGGTCAGTTGATGTCTAATATCATGTTTGGCTTATGAGGTGAAACTATTAATGATTGAGAATATAGGGAGTTTAGCCATACTTCTTGTGACTTCTCTACCTTGTTAAATGGTAAACTTTCTCATTACAGGGTGATGACTGTCAGTTTTCATAAGTATGGAGACCTGTTCTTCCCGGGTACTGGTGATGCTAAGGTGATTGTCTTTATTCTCTTTGTATCTCTGGTTGTGCCATCAGTTTGTTCTATCAGACTATCACAACCTTACTATTACATTAATATTAATATTCTAAATCTGGATTTCACTGTTGCCCATGTTGTAATCTGCTGAATGGAATGCTCTATGCTTTCTGAAAAGCTTTTTAAATACTCTATAGATTGGAATGATTTGAACTGATTTTACCATATTAAAGGAAATAGGAGAAAGAGAAGGAAAGTTTTATGCGATAAATGTCCCACTGAAGGATGGAATAGATGACCTTAGCTTCACACGACTTTTCAAGACTGTAAGTTCAATTTTTTTTTTCCCTTTTCTTTTTCTGCCAAACTTCAACCTAAATTATAAAGCTGCTCATTTCAATACTCATTTCATTATTTCTGCTTGGTGGTAATTTGTCTGAACTTTTTTAAATGCTTATGCCATAGATTATTTCCAAAGTAGTTGAAACATATCAACCTGGTGCAATAGTTCTCCAGTGTGGAGCAGATTCGCTTGCTGGAGATCGCTTGGGTTGCTTCAATCTCTCTATTGATGGTGCTTATCTCCCTGTAAATTTCCTTTCTGATGAAAAAATATCACCATTCAATGTTAGGGATAAAGCCTGGTTGTTCTTGTTTATGTTCAGTCTGTCTTCTCAAATATTGGTCTCTATTGCTTAGTGGATGGTTTAGCTTGATTAGAAAATTTATTTTTCAATGTTTCTTTAATAGGTCACTCCGAATGTGTTAGCTTTGTAAAAAGATTCAATTTGCCATTGCTGGTGAGTTTATATTAGTTTATGTTTGCCTTCCACTCACATGTGCTATGGATGATTTTACAAGATTGGACTTCTGTCACAGGTCACTGGAGGTGGAGGATACACAAAAGAAAATGTTGCTCGATGTTGGACTGTTGAAACAGGAGTTCTTCTAGATACAGAGCTTCCTAATGGTATTAGTCAGCCTCTTTTCAAGTCTTGAATTATGAAATGTTATACCAAGATTTTATTTTCTTTTGTTAATGGGATTGGATATTTATTTTGTTCATGCTTTAAAGTGAAACTAAAACACTATTGTCATGTGAATTGTCAAGTGATGGTTATTTAAACACTACAGACCTTTGAGGCTCTGTAAACTTAACTGAGTAAAGCCACCCCTCAAATTCACTGAATACTGAATCTCCTCTATGTTGCGCTTCCCAGCCTTTTATTATCTTTGTTACTTCAAATGGTTTCCCCTTCCTTTCTACCCTCTTTGCCTCATAGGCAAGGTTGTTTATTGTTATGACCAAAACCCCTGCTCTGCTCCTTTCTCATAATTTCTATGAGCATAGGATATCGGTAGTTGCACACAACACTTGGAATGGGTGAAAAAAATACGCAATACCGATTTTTCCTCAGGAGCATGGGAGAGTTTGCTTTACATTTACTAATTGTTGCATTATATTTATTTTGCAACATTTGCCCGGAGAGTAATTTATCCCCAAAATGCTTTCTATCTTAGTTATAAGTTTGTGCTTTTTAGGTTTATGTCCTGATAGACAATATAATCCTCCTTAACCCTACGAGCCCCTAAACAATACCATACATGTGTTGTCCAATATAGTCGATTCCCCATTCCAGATTTAAATTCTGTCCTACTGTTTTCAGATTGGAAATGTTTCTTACTTGCTTTGTTCTGTCTTGCAGAGATTCCGGAAAATGATTATATTAAATATTTTGCACCAGAATTCTCTTTGAAGATTCCAAATGGGCAGATAGTATGTATCTATTTGTTGGGGTTTCTCTTCTATTGAGTTTAATTTGTTTGATGATTGGATTTCTTTTTGACATTTAATGTCTCTGATTTCATTGGATAGATTAAAAAATACTCATTAGAATGTTTAATTTGCATCTAGTGGTATCTTTCCTCTTTACAATATTGCTTGTACTAATATTTCCTTTAAATTGATCAGGAAAACCTAAATAGTAAATCATATCTTAGCACTATTAAAATGCAAGTCTTGGAAAATCTTCGTTGCATCCAACATGCTCCAAGTGTTCAAATGCAGGAGGTGAGTGTGAGTTCATCCTTGAAATAGGAGGACCCCATCTTGTGGGCAGACTCAATTACTTTATCATAAAATTGTTTCTTGTGAATGTTTTGTTTTTACTTTAGAGGTGTTGTGTTAGAAGCTCTTTAACTTTCTTGTATTAATAATCTGTTGCCAATGGTTACTAATCAATTTTTGGGAGGTATACCTTTAAGCATTTTAAGTGAAAATATTCCTTCCTATGATGCTTCTAAATTAAGATGAGAATCATTGGTAGATTGTGGAGAGTGAAGGTTTCTAAAGTTGGGTGGAATTTCAGGAACTATGTATCAACTGATTCTGTAAAATTGTTAAACTGAAGGATGGTAGCCATTGAAGTTGGGCATTTGGACTATTGAAATCTATTATTTAGGCTATGCTTGTTAGTAAACTTGGAATCTCGCTAATAATTAATTCTTCAAAATGTTTCTTGTCGCTCTCCATTCTTTGTTGAATTGTTTTGGACTTGGGTTCAAACCCATTTGATGATGTCGGATCCAACTACTTTTAGTAATGCATCAACTAATGTTTTGTGGATCACAGGTCCCTCCTGACTTCTACATTCCAGATTTCGATGAAGATGAGCAGAACCCTGATGAGCGTATTGATCGTAAGGAAAAAGAAAATAATTATTAATTGCATTTCTGATCTCTATATTGATCTGTGATTTTGGAATGTCTAATTTCCATTCAATAATAGGGAGAGTAACTCTAAAATTACTCTAGGAGTAATTTGATTTTGCATACAACTTTTATATATATTCACATATCACATTTTTATTTTACATCAAAATTCCATTTTTATTTTTTTATTATATTAATCAGTGTGGATAAACTTTTGGGACAAATAACTTAATTAAAAAATCTTAAGGACTATCCGTAATTATTAATATTGAATATAGACTTTAAAAGTGTGATTAAGTAAAAAAGCGTCATTTTCCTTCCTCTTTTTACCTTAGTGCCAAATCTTGGTTTATGGATATGACAATTCTCTTTTTCAGAGCACTCTCAAGACAAGCACATCCAGCGCGATGATGAATATTATGAAGCTGACAATGACAATGATCAAATGGATGTTTCATGAAATTAGCTGGACCTTGATTCACTGCAGTCACATTTCAGAGTCAAGGGGTGCAGTCGTGATATAATGACTATTTCTTTTTATCTTATTTTTAGTTTTTTGAAGAATGCCAGAATCTCACTTTTTAACATACTCTTCCTTGTACACCCTCTCTTATTGGTTAAAATTTATTGAAAATTATAAAATCAGGAAAGAGTCATTTAGTTATGAGATTTACCAAATTTTGTAATTTTCAATAAATTTTAATCAGTGAGATTGTTTCAAAAAAGTATGTAAAGAATGAAGTCGGAGCATTTCTCAAGAATGAGATTAAGGGTTGATTTTCAATTCCACGTTAACTAGCCAGCCAGTGTTGGGGTGTGACCATTTCAAAAGAGAAAATCCAATTAGAGATGAACACCTACTTGTAGCAAGAAAGTGGTAGGGGCTAGTGCAACAAACTTGTATATTTAATAGAATTTTTAGTTTCGAAGTTGTATATTTTCTCAAAAGTTTGATTATTCTTTATTTCCTTGGTATCACGGAATATCTATTTTTTGTGTGAAATCTGATACGAGCTGAATAGCATTATTTATTTGAACTTTTTTTCAAACAAGGTGTCGTTTAATGAACAATGTTGGCACTATTGTAAATTATTTAAAGCTTTTTGAATATATTGATCACAATATCAATATTCTTGTTTTTTCAAACTAAAAATGATACAAGGAAATTAAAAAAATAATAATCTTTTCAGTAAGATTCCATCAGTTAGTCTACTAAATGCTTAGTTTACTTATTAATATTATATTTTTCTTAAATTGTTAATATCGATGTTTTATTTTTCAAGAATTATTTGGTTTTAATTCTATTAATGTTCCTCATGATGAATAAGTTTGCAATATTAATTTTATCGATTGTGCTTAGTCACAAAGGTTTACGATATGTTTTTTTATGCAAGACGAAGTTAGACTTTGAAAAATTATAAATAGGTTTTAATTATTTATTTTTGTGTATTAAGTACTTCAAATTACAATTCAGTCTTGAAATTGAGTAAGATGATTATTATTTTACTTTTTTGTCTCCATGTGTTAAAGAGATAAAATTTTATAGTTAATATAAAATAATATTAATTTAAAGATTTATATTACTCATTAATCGTAATATTATCTTATAATAACAACAAAACCTTTCGTATTTTAATATGTGAAAACGAGAAAACAAACAATAAATAAAAATATTTTTTTTTTACTATTAAATAAACTAATTAATTAACAAAAAAATAATTAAAGATATATAAATTTATGAGAGATTTATAACTTAATTAACCAAATAAATAATATAAAAGACATTATGAATATATATTAAAAAAATGAATAAATTTTAATTTTAAATAAACTCTTGTAATAAAGAAATGAGAATATTGAAAATGTTTCCCTGGAAACTCTTATCCTCTACACCAACCAAAACATATAATCAAATCAATATCACCCACCAATAAAATCTTCCCTCCTCCGAAGCAGACAGCCTTGACAATTTTTGAAAATGCATTTTTCAATTTTCTTCAAAGTAAATCAACTTGGTGGCTACTGCATGATATTCAATTGAACTTTTAAATGCATTCACCACCTCATTACTCCCAATCAATGGTAGTAGGTAAACCTTGACAAACCAAGTTAAATGAATCTGAACTTTTGGGTTCAATGCTGTAGCATGTTACAACTAATAATGTGACTCATTTGAAAGGCTTACACAACTAATATTTGATTGGACACTCTTCTTAAAAGTATAAAATCATGTTCACTATGTGAAAAATGCACAAGTTTTGATCCATAGCTTCTAAAAAGATGTGTAACATAACATGCCACTAAACAACCAAGTTAAATGAATCTGAATTTCAGGTTCCATTCAAGTGGCTGCATCTAACAGCTAATAACAATATTCATCATTTGAAAGGCCTACACAACTAATCTGTGTTTGCCTCAAAAGTATAGCTTCTGAAAAGACAACCAAACATGCCACAAATCAGTCCTCACCCATGCAAGAATTCAAGAACATGTACCTCAACATAATAGCCACCAATATCATTACATACCTCTGCTATATTCTGCTGAATTTCAGCATTGAAAGTGACTACCAGAAGAAAAACAAACAGAATCGAACTTGTGACTCAGATTGTTATATGAATATGGCAAGAAGTTTCCAACAATATATAACAAATCGTTGCCTTTAGGACAATGAACCACTGAAACAAGAAGATATTATGACATGTGCTTCTCCAATAATCAATGGATTTATAACGTCTCAAATAAACTCTTGTTAGGTATCACTGTAAACTTTGACATCACAACTATGATAATACCTTACCGTCCATCTACCATTTGTCATCACATAAAAAATATTATTAAAAATAAAAATAAGAGAATACAAAAAGCACAGGGACCACACCAAATCCATTATAAGAAATTCTAACATAGATAAGCTAGATAAGCTATACCTATTATAAAAAAGGTAAAATACCTTTTTTGGTCCCAATTTTGGTTACAAATATTCGAAATGGTTCCCATTTTATTTTTCTGTTCAATATAGTTCTAAAAAACGTAATTATGTTCAATTTAGTCCTTTTTCTGTTCAATGTAGTCCTAAAGAACGTAATTTGTGTTCAATTTAGTCCTTTTTACAAACTCCATGAACCACAAACAAGGACTAAATTGAACACAAACTACGTTCTTTAGGATTACATTGAACATAAAAAGGACTAAATTGAACATAATTACGTTCTTTAGGACTATATTGAACAGAAAAATAAAATGGGGACCAGTTTGAATATTCGTAACCAAAACTGGGACAAAAAAAAGGTATTTAACCTATAAAAAAAATATAAAGAAATAAATGAAATGGATCTATAACTTCACACAAGATTGAATCTTCTGTACATGTTTTTAGGATTCTTGTACATGTTTTTCTTTTCTGCCAAAATGGTTTCCAGTAATGATCCGCAATCATCTTCTAGCAAGTTCAACACCTGCCAGTGCCAACTTGATGATGATAAGCAAAGCATGAACCAAGAGTGAATAGTTCTACTGAAGTTCGTTCATTAGTGTTTGTTATCTTTGAAAATAGATGCATTTATTGAATCATCAAAAATTTGAGAAAGATCCACCATGCAATATTCATATAACAGTTTATTGAACCATGTAGTACCATCATTCAAAACTATCGTAGCACTAGGAATTAACACTCCACTCCAACATACAAAGCTAACCAAGTACTACCATAACCAACATGAATATAATTACCTTCTCAAACTCTTGCTTTCACTTTTATCAGGCTTCTTACACTATGAGCACATCAACTTATCGGCATCATCACAATCCTGGTTAGACCAAAAAGCATACCAAACAAAAGCCCCAAAGAAGAGCAAGATCTTACGCCAACCTTTTTATGTGCATCATCCTGTAAGGAATGCTTTCCTTTCCATCTGTTGAAAACCTTTTTAAACAATCTATAGAGTTTAAATACCACGTAGTATGAAAATCTTTACACTGCAGATGATTGGTTTAACTTTTTAACTTTCATTGCAAAAATCAACCAACTTATCATCCATGATAACTAGTGATTGAAGATATATTATACATGAATGAACCAACAACTTCCTTCATATTATATCCCGTCATTTCCACGCCCAAAGCCTTCTCAATTTCCTCTTGAATTTTATAGAAAAGTGCTTCACGATTTGCTGTCATTCTTTATCAGATGCAGACTAGAATTAATGAAAATTTCGTTCTTCAACAGAATTATGCATATACTACTTATCCAAAAGTCCTCAAATATATGTGTGTGAGAGAAAGAAATCCAATCATGACACATGACATATATGATAATCCCCATCATAAGAATTATTGCAGTGAGAATTTTGATTGGTGGGCCATATTGAGAAAATCTCACGTCCACATTGAGAAAATCTTAAGTCCACATTGAGTTGTGGGAACAACTATCACCATACTAGATGATTTAGTGGGGTTTAATGAAGCTAACCCAAATGCTAAAACGATATCAAAGCATAGACAAGATCAGTTGTAGGGTCATCTAACATATTATCCACACACTAAACACAGTTGGTGTATCCAAGTAACACATTTACCGGAACAAGGCCAAAGAAAATACACAAGTGTGAAACAACACTCATCTCACCAACAAACTTGATGGGATTGAGTTAAACTTTACTCATATTCTAAGATACCATGTAAAAACTATGCTCACTCCTTTTAAACTAAAGATAAACCCATCACAATTTTTCTTCCAAAAAATCATCTTTTTGGATGAAATGACATTAGGTGTTTGTTATAAACACAACACAAACCCACCTCGTGGTAATTGATGGTGCCAGCAGAATCAATTCTGAACATCAAATTGAGGCTCCTTTTGTTGACTAAGTCAGTGAAGACTCCTTCGGTAACGAGGCTTCTGCAAATGTTGCTGAGGCACACCAAGAGAACGGAAAATGGCTATGTTTCGTTCTCCGTGACGGAGGCTGAGGAGGCCACGACGCACAAATTGGAGAAAATAAACGATTTTTGAAAGGAAATAGCAAATGGGGTTGTTGGGTTTCTCAGAGTGAAGTTTGGGATTTGCAAAGAAGGAACAATGCATAAGAGATTTGGTGAATGGAGGAGTTGGGAAGAGTGGCAAAACTGTAAATTAATAACATTCATCGTTCTTCCTAAGGACGGTGTTTTCAATTTTTTTTTTCTCCTACGACGTCTTTTAGGAGACCAAGAAAGAAAAAACTTCCAATAAAAATTATATATTTTTTCATTAATTTCTTTTATAGAGTGCTATTTTCTATTTTCTTATTATATTAACTTTTTGAGAGATGTTTAATATGTAAACATGCTTAATTGTGGTAGAACATTTGTTTCCTACAATATCTTTGCCTGCTTAGTTCTACTTTTTCTTAGAATAAATTTTTTAGTTTTAGTGTAATATTATTTTATTGATCGGTGAATTTTAACATTTGAATTTGTTTTTTCATCTTTTATCATCAATATTTTTCATTTTCAAAAAATTTGTCTGTAAATTAAATTTATAATAAAGTATTTATGTATTTTGTTTACGGGGTAATTTGTATTTTAGATTAATATTTGTGGTTATAATTTATCATAACTAGTGTAAAATTGGACTTTAACGATACTCCCATAAACGTCGGATCAGAAAACATTCAAGGTAAATTTATTGACTGGTGGCATTTTTATAAATAAGTTGGACATATAGACGTCAATTCGGAGGGGTCTCGACGTTTATAATATTATAGACGTTGGGTTCCCAACTAACTGACATCTATGTGTTTGACATGTAGGTGAAAAGTCATTTTTTTCCGCCATATAGACGTCGGTTCGCAGGGGTACCGACGTCTATAATATTATAGACGTCGATGTCCCTCCTAACCGACGTCTATATGTCTAACGGGTGAAAAGTCATTTCTTTCCGCCATTTAGACGTCTGATCCCGTCACTTCGACGTCTATATGCGATTATAAGCGTCGACTCCCCCTACACCTGACATTTATATATGCCACGAATATTAATTTTTAAATCAAATGGACGTCACATTAGTGAGGTCCCCGACGTATATTCAAGAATAGACGTCCATCGCTGGAAACCGACGTCTAATTTCCTATTAAATAAGAAATTGTGAACCAGCAGTTACGCGCACTTCATTATCTTCTTTCGCCTTTTTTCTTAGTGGCATTGCATTTCCAGGTGTATTTAATCTCTTTTGAACCGTTTAAACTTACGTTTACTCCGATTGAAGTAATCTTTGATGTATTATCTTTCATTTGAACCGATTAAAATGAGTTTTCATTATGTTTTGGTGTGGTTCTTCTCGTGTCTTTGAGTAGCGTAATGCAGCTTCTCCCTTTGCTAGCTTCCTCTTAAGAAAAGCTTATGTCTTTTAGATCTCTTATGACATTTCAACCTAAAGTCGAACCTGGGTCCTTGCCTAGTTTTCATGTCATCGTATTCTTTTTCTTTGGCGGTTGGAATGGAACTAGGCAACGACCTAAGTTCGGTTTTGAGTTGAAATGTCATAAGAGATGCAAAAGACGCAATTTTTTCTTATGAAGAAGCTAGCAAAGGGAGGAGGTGCTGCTACGCTACCCAAAACCACGAGCAAAATTGCATTAAAACACAACGAATACTCAGCAAACGTCAGTTAATGTCATATCCAACGTCTATTGTGCCCTTAGACGTCTGTTAGTGCCATGTTTGACGTCTTTATAATGTCCTTAGACGTTAGTTAATTCCATGCCCCGACGTCTTTATAAAGACGGCGGATGTGCAGAGTCCGACGTCCCATTAACGTCACCCATAAAGACGTCATGTATGGATGTGACATTAGATGTCCAAAATAACAAACGTTTAAAGTCCTTTTTGCACTAGTGCATATTAGTATGCTAATTTAGAACACAATTTAACGCATACAAAAGGATTAGTATTATTGAGTTAAAATAACTTATTTATTATTTTTTTAAATGTAAAGATGAAATATATTAAAGTTTAAAACAATGAGTTTTAATTTTATATTCAATTTTTAAAACTAAAAATATATTTAACACAAAAAATAAAATAAAATTTAAATAACTTTTGTTTTACTAATATTCAACCAATAATGTCGATTTAGTATTCTTAATATTAACATATAACCACTTTATTATAAATTTAACACGTTAAAAACTTGAGAAAAAAAAGTGTGAAAAATAATTTTGAGGATAAAATTAACCAAAATGATAGTGGTTAAATAATAATGTATGAAAAAAAAATGCCTTTTAATATTGATATAATAGAAAGAATGAAGGAATAATGGTAAGAAAATTAATACAAAGGAAATGTATTTATATTATTATTGGATAAATATGTTGAAAATATTTTTAACCAAAAGACAATACAAAAATTTATTAGAAGGTTCATTTTATATACATATGAAAGTTTAAAGAAGCTAGAAGAAGAAAGGAACAACGAACCACGAGAACAACTATATTTTATTTTTATCAGTAATAAAAAATATCAGTAATATGTATAATAGTTAGAATATATTGAAAAACACAAAAATATAAATTAAATCATCTTACTCAGTGAAATCTTTTAATTTCAAATTCCTTGTAAATCATTCACTTTAATAAAAATTAAAGTCAAAATCAAAGAAACACTAAAACCACAATTGAAATATAAGTGTTTCTTATTATTTTAGTAGACTTTTGTAATATTGTAGGGTTAAAAATAAGAAAGGTTATTTCAAAAAATTACCTTCACAATTATATTGATGTTATATCGTAACTCATAAAATGCTATTGTGGAAATGCCATAAAAAATTACCTTTTATTTTCTTTCACACCAAAGAAGATTTATCTCTTTTATTTTTATTTTCTATTCACTTTATATTATTTCACCTAAACAACCATTTTTCTTCACTTTGTTTTACTTTTTTTTTCCCATTCATTTATGATATAAACTCGTAAAGGAGTTTGTGAATTTAAGATCTATCAAACTAAATTTATGAATCAAAATTAAATTATAAATTTTGTTGTATTGTATTTAACATTTTACCAATGTAAATGTATACAAGACACATAAATAAAGCAAATATACAATCTATTTTCAAACGGATCATAAAACTATTTTTAAGAATTATGAAAATGAAAAATTAGGCAACAAAATTAATAAAACAAATAAAAAGACAAAAATTACTAGGAACTCATTAATAAAATGTTTTTTTTTCACTAAATATAAAATTATGATATATACATAAATAACATAATATTCTGACTAAAAACATTTTATTACTTACCATATTAAATTTGGTAATAAAATAATACGAATTTTTTTTTTTTGCAATGAAATTTTTTTAACTCCAATTTTCATATAATTTTGAGAAAATCTAACTACAAAACATTATCAATAGTTTATGATAATATTAATTTTGAAGATATAAACTAAACATAAAAGAAAACATTCTTAATTTCAAATTCCGGAGAAAAAAAATGTTAAACGTTCTCTTAGTCATTCTAATTTAATTAGGAAACAAAACCTCTTTTAACAATAAACACCAATTTTTTTTTGTCTTAATTAATCCTTAAGTTTATTTTTTGCATGAACATGCACTCTAAATTTATACTTCATTTATACTTCATTCCCATAAGTCATTATATTTTATCATTTTAAAAATATAAGTTTTCAAACGTACATTTTAATCCATTCTTAAAATGTATTCCTTTACATATATGATCATGTACTCTTTAACTTTGATTTCTCCTTATGTTGATAGTAATTTGTTAGCAAACCATAACATATATATTGTGAATTACTAATAAATAAACAACATAAAAACACAATAATAAATAAATGATACAGGTGTGTTTATATATATATATATATATATATATATATATATATATATATATATATATATATATATATATATATATATGTATATATATATATATATATATTTTCAGTAAGACTTGGGGTTCTTCACTTAAAACACTTCATGTTGTCTCTAAGACCGGATGGACCTTGAAGACTGGGCGGACCTAAGCAATCTAGGTTATCTTGAAGACCAAACGGGTTCGTGAAAGGCCAGACGGGTTCCTAGTCGCCTCTATGTACTCCAAGTTGTATTGTTTCTTCTCCTTCCTCCTTCTCCAAGCAAGGCGAGCAGACACCTGTCAAAGATACTCTGACGCTGAAATCAGTAAAATGTCCGAACGACTATCACACCAAGTGATGCATGTGGTGTGCATAATGTGAATCATGGTCTGAAAATCATACATGTAACCTTTATTTATATTAGTTATAATGAACTTTTACCTTTTGTGGGTCTCATGACGACCCAATCATACCTTAATTTTCATTAAAGACTTTAATGAGCTATTATTACTTATAATCTAACCATAATCGACTAGGGTGGTTGACTAAGTAGTCAGTCAACTTGATGAATGATCGACTTGAGTGATCGGTCAGTCTTGATGCTCGATCAATCTAGATAATCAATCTGATGGATAGCCGACCTCGATAGTTGGTCGGCCTTAACACACACAAAGTTTAAAACTAACTGTTACTATAACATAAAAAGTCTTATAAAGACAAAATATAAATGAACCCGAAATCTGAAGATACTGCACATTACCATTTGATGGTGCTTCTTCATGCACGTGAGAACAGTAAATGACAATGCATTGCATGCAGATCTTATTTACTTCATGTTTTAACGCTCACCTAACCTTTACAGTTGTATGAAATATCCAACATCAATGTTTTTAAATTTTTTCATTTCGTAATATTATGTTTTTAGCGTTGAGATCAAAGTCTAAAGTAGTTCAAAGATTATCTTTTGCTTAAATTCTATGGTAGTTGTTTGTCAAAACAATTTCGAAATGCAAAAGACGTTCCTATATTAAAATTAGATGAAAGTTTAACCGCTTAAATATCAATGACGAATTAAACACAATACTTACATTCTTATCTTATATTTATATTTATAGATTTTAAAATAAATTTATAATCAACAACTACCTAATTATATTTAATTATTGATAAACGGTTCAATGGTTAGTAATGATATTTTATTTTAAGTTATTTTGCATCAAAATCTGTGTGTTTATATCAAATTTAAACTCATTTTTTTACATTTTTAATTATACTTAATATTTTTTCTTGATATTTATTTATCTTTCATATAAGATGTTCGGTGTGATCTTTAATGATTTTGTTCATTTGAACAGATTTTAATGTTTAAGACGAAAAGTAAAAACTGATTTGAGAGATTTTTTGTGTTCGCTCTGGAGATTTGCAAAAACATAATTAAGTGGATTTGTAAGATGAACGTTTTTTCTATCACTCGTTGGTATGGTGTGATTTAGTGAATTAGGAGTGAAAATCATTTTTACCCTTCGTACATATGTGGCTGCTGCCATGAACATGTGTTGAAGATGGAGAACATGAAGAAGAAAGGTTGAAGAAGCGTGGCTTTGATTCGTCCAAAGCTCTTGTATTTGGTTCCAAAGCTCTTGGTATCTGGTTCCAGCACGTAGAAAGAATTGAACAACAACTTGTATTCGGCTTTGGCGCCCTCTGTCTTCGGTTATAGCTTTTTGTTCACCATGGTCTGTGGTTGTATTCAGTTCTGCAATGGCTTATTCAGTTCCAACTTCCCAATGTTGTTGGATGACTATATAAATAACATGTATTTTGCTTACTGTAAAGTTTGTAAGAGTGTGATGTTATATATAGCCCAAGTGTTTGAATATTATCTAACGATGTAGTAGATGACAATACAATCCCGTTTCCTTTGTTATTAGCCATGCATATTGCAAAGCATTTTATGAATGTCAAAATAATTTCTAAACCTTGTATTGTATTGAAGAGTAATATATATACATTTTTAAAATAAAAAATTATTTCATTTTACTAAATTACAATTTTTTTACATTTTTAAAATTAATTTTAATTTTGTTCTCTTTATAAACCTTTTTATAATTAAATATAACATTGAGAATTATAATTTTATATTACTTTAATAACTAAGAATATTTTGATAATTTTAAATTTTTATCAATTAAATAATTTTTTTATGCATCAACTAATTCTATTTCTTTCAAATCTTACCATATTTACTTATGACTCTCACTCGCCTCAAGATTCATTCATATGAAGAATAATTAAATTATCCTCAAATACATCCACTCATTCTTCTTAAAAAAAGTAAAACACCCTAAATGTGGTAAGTGAAACTCAAATTTTAAATTAAATCATGTAGTTTTATTAGTTATTTGGTTGCTCCATGTATCCTCTATGCTAATTACAACCAACATTATTTTCTTCCTCGGTAAATTAATATTATGCAATTGCTTAACTGCTTCTCCTAATTACTCTGGTTAAGAACTATTATCGTATCCTTAAGTTAAAATTATAGGATTTTAAATTATATACAGTTCACTTTAATATATGATTCTTTTATATAAACATATATAGAGGTTTACTAAAAACATGGTCTAAATGTTAGAGAATAGGAAGGTACTTCTTTTTTTAATTACCTTGTACTGAGATTATCTTTTTTAATTTTTATTTTAAGAATTTCTGTTTTATTTTCATAAAATGAATGTATTTTTATTTTATTTTATGTCTACAACTCTAAAATGGCTAAGTTCCTAAAAATGAACAAAAGTTAATTTCCATTTTGTAATTGTTTTGTTTGTAAAAATTTTAAAATTTAAAATTAACATTTTCATTTTTTTAAATTGATTTTGAGGTGAATAAACAACTTCTGATTAGGATAAACATATATTAAGATTATACCACAAACACTACTGACTAAACTTCTGCTAAATAAACACATAAATCATTAACACATGTTACGCAATAACATGAACCAACAAATAAAATTTGATTTTCTTTTGAAAATGAAAAATAAAAGTATTTTTTAAAATCAAAATTCTAAATCAATGATTTAAAATAAAATTTGAAACGTATTTAAACTTTTAAAGGAGACATTTCTACAAGGAGAATACACTGTCATAATAATATCTGAAGTAAAAAGAAAAAACTAAATTTAATATAATATTTATAAAGTTAACTCCTTAAAAGATGATTTTGACACGTGTTTTAAAGATTAAAACAATAACCTATTAAGTCTAAAAAAAACTTATTTGATATTTGAGAAATTTATTGACTTTTTTTTTTAAATTTAGGTATTTTTGTTATAATGTTTGAAGGTGGGCCAAGCCCAGATTCTCGGCCCAACCCTTTCGAGATAGAAAGCCGCGTGTGGCTCTGGAAAATAAAAAAGGAAAGGATCTAACCGACAATTACCCTCTTTCTCTTGTCACAACCTCTCTCTCTCTCACACGCACACTCACATACACTTCATCTTCTTCTTCTTCTTCTTCTTCTTCCATTCTCATCTTCATTTCCATTCCCAAACACAAACCATGGACGCAGAGGATCTAGCCGACGACCTTCACAGTCTCAGCTTCGCTTCCACCACCACCACTACCAAACGCAGCACAAGTTTCAGCTCAGAAACAACCACCGTCACGCCCTCCACCTCCTCCCACTTCCTTCACGCGCCAATCCCTAACGCCAAGCCTCACGCGCCCTCCTCCGACCCCTGCGCCTCTTTCATCCACCGCACGAGGCCCCTCGCCCTCTCGCACCTCCGCTTCACGCGCCGCCTCGGCTCCGGCGACATGAGTGCCGTCTATTTGGCGGAACCCAAAGAAGAAGGTGGCGGCGCCGTGTTCGCCGCAAAGGTGATGGAGAAGGAGGACTTGGCGAGGAGGAACAAGGAAGGCAGAGCGAAGACAGAAAGGGAAATTCTGGAAATGTTGGATCACCCTTTCTTGCCCACACTGTACGCGTCCATCCACGCGCCCAAATGGCTCTGCTTCCTAACGCCATTCTGTCCCGGCGGTGACTTGCACGTCCTCCGCCAGCGCTTCCCCAACAAACGCTTCCTCGAATCCGCCGTCAGGTGCGCCCGCCGTTTCCTTCCAGTGAAATCATTGCAATCTGTGTTTTTTTTTTTGGTTTTTTTGTTCTGGAGGGAAGAATCCTCGGGTTAAAATATTCATTCACTAATCATATCAATTAATAATTATAATATTATTTAATATAAATTCTAATTCTAAATTCTAAATACAATTAAAGTATTATTATGGGTTTCCACTTCAATTAAGCTTTTCCTAAAAGGCCACTACATATGAAAATGGTAGAAAGCTTTCAGGTGAAATTAGAATTTTTCTTTCCCAATCGACACACAAGGAATTAAAACGGAATTAAGGAATTGATCATGCATTTTAATTTTTAATCTAGTGTTTTTTTCATTTATTAAAAATATTAAAGTCTCACTTTTACAACTTAACCAACCAAACCCAACAGTTACTTACAAAAACTGTTTTGTTAAGAAGTGTGGATTAATTTTAAACAAAGAACACTTAGAGTAATATTGGAGCAGGTTTAGGAAATTAAGAATGTGATGATGACGACGTTTTGAAGAAGTGATTTGAAAATGGCGGCACGTGATGGTGTGATTGCCTATGCATTCTATGTAAAATTACTTTCAAAGTCAAAACGACAAAGCACGCTGGTAGTTCAAATTTTTTGTCATAAACTTTGTGGTACCCATGATCACCCTTCGAAGTCGTGGATAAATTCTACTCCATTTTTTATTTTTTTAATGTAAAATTTACAGGTTTGTGGGGACTACGCAGAGTTTTTTAACCTGAAAAAGTTCATAGCTTTTTTTCTTACGGGAGAATCTACCCCTGTTGACGAATCTTCGTGCTTTTCTCTCTCTCTATGTATATAGGGGATAAGATAAAACAATTTAAACTTGATTCATAATTTCTGCGGGATTTCTGCGTTTTATTTCTTAAAATTAGTGAACTGATTGAGAACAAAATCTTGCAGTGGTCCCTGTTATGGAAATAAATCCCCTTGGCCAGGGGATATGGGATTTTGCTGATTAAATATCTGTGCAGAGTATAATTAATTAGTTAATTAATTAATCAATGAATTAGTTTGTTAATCTTTGTGTAATGTAATGGAATTTGCTTTTTGAACGATGGTAATAGGTTGTCTGTTAGGCGAGGATTCAAAAGATTCAAATGTTTGTTTCATGTTCTTGGTTCTTCCTTCTCTGCTTTTGATTGAGCAGGCTTTTACGTGTTAAAAAACAGCACAGCACAGATGAATGGAAACAAAGCTGAAACTTTCAGAGACATGTTCAACTACCCCTGTGGGTGAAATTACAAGAAAATGTTTCCTTTGCATGAAGAGTCACTTTACTAACTGCTTTTGTTCTCTTGTCATTATGTGCACGTCTCCCTCTCACATGAAACATTAAGAGCTTTTTTTCTTAAACATGCATATGCCTGTGTCGTTGACTTCTCTTATTTTCTTCCATTTGCATGGAGATTATCGATGTTGTCCCAAAAATGTCGCACAACACATGGCAAGTTGAAAACCAAGCCACATTTCCTGTCTTACAAACAAACAAAACTTGTGATTACTCATTTTAACCAACATTGTTCAATAATTATGATGTTAATCACAGGTTCTACGCCTCGGAAGTCTTGTTGGCACTTGAATATCTCCACATGTTGGGGATAATCTACCGCGACCTCAAGCCCGAAAACGTCTTGATAAGATCAGACGGCCACATCATGCTCACCGACTTCGATCTCTCACTAAAATGCGACGATTCCACATCAACGGCCCAGATCATCTCCGACCAAAACCCTCTTCCCACACGCAACGATTGCCACGTGGAAGGCGCGCGCGTGGCGTCCTCCTCCTCCTGCATAATCCCGAACTGCATAGTCCCGACGGCGTCGTGTTTCCAGCCAAAACGCAAGCGAAAGAAGAAGCAGAAGCTCCGTAGCGGGCCTGCGTTCGTGGCGGAGCCCATGAACGTTCGGTCGATGTCATTCGTCGGGACCCATGAGTACTTGGCGCCGGAGATCGTGTCCGGTGAGGGCCACGGTAGTCCGGTGGACTGGTGGACTTTGGGGATATTTATGTTCGAACTGTTTTACGGCGTGACGCCGTTCAAGGGCATGGACCACGAGCTGACCCTGGCGAACATCGTGGCTCGAGCCCTTGAGTTCCCGAAGGAACCGGCGTGTTCAGGCGCCATGAAGGACCTTATATCGCAGCTGCTGGTTAAGGACCCCGGCAAGCGGCTAGGGTCCCTGATGGGTGCTTCTGCGATCAAGCAACACTCTTTTTTTGACGGCGTTAATTGGGCGTTGCTGAGGTGTACCACTCCACCCTTTCTTCCCTCACCTAATGCTAAAGCTGTATATGATGATGATCATCATCCTTCCCCTGACATTTTCGTTGATTCTTATTAATGGAGACACCTCCATTTTCCACTTTCCTCTTTTCTTTCCATTTTTTTCAAACTAATACCATCAAATCGCCTTTTATGTAATTCTATTACTACTACTACTAATAATAATAATATAAACATGTATATTCACAACCATACTCAATCCTACAAATAATGAAATCTTAATCTACTCATCATGTAGCATTGGTCTGCTGTTGCAGGATTTTTAAGATCATTCTACAACAGATACTGGTTATATTATAATCATTCACCATTGCAGATTTAAGTGACTATTAGATCATCATGTAAAGATGGTTATCCAATATAATTAATTAATCGATTACTCATTTCATTCTTACCAAACACAATGAAAAATTATTATTGCATGTTCTTGGAGCATTACACATGAAAATGGTCCTCAACCAAGCACATTTATGATTTTGATATGAGAATGGTCCTGAATAATAGCATCTCCAACTATATATGCAGAAGTAAATTCTAACTGCCACAGAATTTAAAATCAAACCAAGCTATTTTTCCTACTTGTCACAGGTTTGTCATAATTACTTCTCAACATTACTTTTAACTATACAACTGAAGAAATTTAATGTATTTCAATGTTCATTCAAATGTATTTAATTTTCCTGTCATTTCACTTGTCCACACTTTACTCCAAGCATCATGTAATTAATAAATTGCAGTCATTATTGTACTTACCAATATGAAAGAATACAAGCTATTCGAATATACTCAATATTTAAGAGTAAAGATTAAGAAAATTTTAAATATTTTTTCTTTTTTAATTTTTCGAAATATATTTTTAAGAATAAAATCGTTGTAATATAACAATATTATCTAATCAGACTTGGAAATGACACTAGCAAATGTGATGAAGCTATAAATGGTAAGTAGTGACTGCATGGAGCTGGAACATTGCCGAAAAAGCAAAATCCGGGTTAGCTATTAACAATAATTAGCTTGAATGCATGTGCTGAAGGAAATAAGTTTTTACTGTGAGGATTAATTTAACATATTTTAAATTTTAATGGTTTCATCTAATGAAAGGAAATTTGATGTCTGAGTTGCTGCAGGACCATTTTGTTTCATCGTTTATCAGTTCATGTATGATACTGATTGTACTTGATGACCTCTTGACAACAAGCAACAAAAAGGACACTTATAATATTGACAATATTAATTGTTAAAACTAGTTAGATTAATCCTAAACAAGTCATGGGTACATGGACAATAATTGAATCAATTTTAATCAAAAGTCATAGGAAAATTTATAAATATAGGTTTTATATTTAAGTAGTTGATTATTTTTACTACACTTTTATTATAGCACTGTTCAGACAAATACTAATTTAAATGTTGAAATGCTTTCTGGAAATAATACCAAGATTATACCGAACATTGTGAGGACATCTAAAGAATTAAATTGTAACCTAATCTAATTTGAATATCGAAAGACTTAACATTGACCTCACAAACTGATATTATATATTTGAGTGATATTATATATTTGAGGTTGTTTCGGTGTAGATTTGTAGGATCGAGAGACTAACCTGTTTTGACATGGTTTTATCGCTTTTCGGTGCTTAAATTGGGTTTTCCGATTATTTTCTTTTTGTTTGGGCTGTTCGATCTCGGTCGCCTTCCTGGTGGAGAGGAGGAGGTAACTGCAAAAGACACTCTGACGTCTGCTCAAATTAGGCGTGTACTGAAGAGTCTCGACTCTTTGTTGAATATTTAGTGAATGATTATCACTATTTGAATATTTGAGAATATGAGTTGTGGAGTATGAGTAAAGCATACCTGACTTTTGACCCTGACTTTTTATTTATAAGTTGTCTAATGGACTTTAAACTGACATAAGTTCAATAAAATATAAACAAAATAAAATATAAATAGATTTACCTAAAAATTTGGTTAGTTGCTAAATATGTTTAATCACATATTCATTCAAATATTCTTGATTATATACCATATAGAGGTAATTCCAATATGGTCTCACACAAGAAGAAATTATGACATCTGCATATTTGAGTACATATCTGAAGATGCTATTCTAATTTATGATATTTTTAATATTTCTGCATAATAGCATCTTGTGCAGATGAAAAAAAAACATGCAGATATTTCTGAAGATACTCCACAAGGAAGCCTTGATTGAGATCAATTTCTGATATCTAATAATGCTTAAAATTTACTCAAAAATATTAACTATGGTGAGGATTCAAGTGAGTAATATTGAATAAAACTAAATAAGATCAGTAATATATAAGACCCACAAATTATTTATTTTAAAATTGTGAGTCAAATGTAATTTGAAGACTTTTGGATAAGATGAGAAAATGCAACCAATGATCTTATGAAAGCAAAATGGTGTGCAGTGGTAGTTTTCATGTACACTCGTCCTAATATTAGGGTAGCCCTTGTGCTGGTTGTATGCATAACAGTATCGAGGATTTTCTTATAACATTAATAAAAGGATTTTTGTTGTCCGTACATAGACTTAGTTGTAATTATAATAATAATAATAATAAATATTAATAAATCCAATATTAATAAATAATAATATTCATAATAACTTTAATAATAATAATAATGTGAATTTTTATTATCATTTAAGATTCTATAAATGGTGAACTTTTGATTTTATATACAATAATGTTGTATGGTATATAGGATAGACCGAACTCTTAATACCCATCATTGTTCGGTCCATCCTATGGTATAAAATATATATTGAACGTTCGAATGATTTTATTAATGTTGGATCATAATTGGATTTATTGGACCAATAGTCTAACAGATGATAAAATAATATATGATTAAAGATATTGATAAGTTGTTAATGATTAATTAATCGAATCTAAAGGTATGTTTGTTTTTATTTTATTGGATATGTGCTAGTTTAGGATCTATGAGATAACTTATAAATATAAGACTAAGGTCAGTCTACTAGATCTAAAATACTCAATTGTGATAAACAATTCACTAAACCGCTCCCAACTTGAGCGTCAGAGTGTCTTTTGCATGTATCTTCCCCTAGTCAAGAATACAATTGAGGCAACTTAGACATTGGAAAGCAGGAAAGTCACTTTAGAAAAATTAGTCTCTCAATCCTACTATAGAGAAACAAATATCATTTTATAATAACTTCGATAATAAAACATAATGATTGTTATAATTATTATGAAGATATAGAAAATAATATTTTAAATTGATAAAAGTTTAAAACAAGACTCGATAATCTTAATATTAAAATAATTTAGTATAAATAATTTTGTTATATTTGAGTTTTATTATTTTAAAATACAGTTTCTATAAGTAAATTTTTTGAATTTTATGGCTTCTCTACAAGAGTCCTTCCTTTTTGTATATCTGATTGAAAAATCAAAATCTTATGATTGATCTTCACGACAAGTTTTTTAATTTGGATCGATTGATTTTTTAGTTTAAGTAGGTTGAATTGAAGTCATTTTCTTGATCTATTTCTTATGTTGCGTGCGTCTTTTTAATATTTTCTTTGAGTCTCTATGAGTGACATGATGGTATGTCCTAATAGTTCTTATGATATTTTTATGTGTAGAAAGAACATTACGTGAAGTTAGAAGAAATTTGGATTATTAGAGTTGTTGAGTTGTCTTTTAAAGGTGAGAGAAACTAAATTAGTATTTCTATGTTAAATTATATGTTGTTAAAATGTGATATTGGTGTTTTAAGGTGTGAATTATAATTTCTATACTCTGTTATGATGAATTGCATGGAACTATTTGTGGGAATTGTGGATTTGAGTTTAAAAATTGTGTAATATTCATAATTATGTGTAACTTGTACTGTATTGACGAAATGCTTGAAATTAATCAATGTATTAATGAGAAAAATGTTATCAAGGTTAAAAGGATTTGCGTGAATTTGTGATAATAGGATAGGAGTTGCAATGGGATTATACTCTCTTAGCTCTCTCATGTATTATTAAAAATTGACTCACTCCATGTATTATTAAAAGATGACACAACCTAAAACCCAATATTTTCCCCAAATTTCTCCTCCTTTTATGATAGATTCACACACATAAAAAGCATAGACTCATAAACAATAAACATACAACCTTAACATTACGGTTTATATTTCATAATTTTATAGTTAAATATTTTATACTTTTATAATTTTATATTTTTATAATTTTATATTTTTAGTTTTTTATATTATATTTTATAATTCTATAAACTATAGTTTTAATTAAATTTTAATTTTTCTTGTTAAATATAACAAATTTTTAATAGATACCTTATCTTCATAATATCTTTTAACTAAATACTATGTGACGGCTTTTAAGTAATATGATCATGCAAGAGGGTTTACATCAAATAATCACTATGAATAATTATCTGAAAAAATTTAATTAAAAATATTTAAAATTTTAAAGATTCAATATGTTACAAAAATTTAATAGAAACTCAATTTAAAATTTCAAATTTATCATCTTCAAAACTTAATTAAACCTTGAAAAAAAAAAAAAGAGAGAGAGTAAAACATACTACCTTTATTTACAGTTATAACTATTCTAAGTTAATTAAATGAACCAAAAACACAAATTTAATTTCCAATGCCTGTTAAAACCATTTTAAAAAATCAACTAATATATTAAAAAATGAAATTAAACAAAAAAAGTTAAAAAACACAAATCATATTTAAAAGAAAAAAAAAGAGAAAAACGTGTTTCCACACATAATTTATTATAAAATTGAAATAAAGTTTTGAAATCACAATTTAAAAATTTATACATTTATTTATATTTATATATAAAGAAAATTTGCTTTTTGTATACATATATATTTTTCTACTTTTTTAAGTAACTGTTATTTTTAAAACAAAATAGTTACATTTTAATTTTAATTTCTTAAATGATGAAAATTTAAATTTAATTATTTTTTAATTAAAAATTATATTACTATTTTATTTTTTTAATAATTAATTTTTTTTAATTTAAATAATTATTTATATAAAAACTATTTAATTAGAAAAAATACAAACTATTATTTTGAATGAAAAAACATTTTATATTAATAAATTTTTGTAAAGATATAGAAAATGATATTTTAGTAGTGGTAATGGTTTAAAAATAGTGAGACTCAATTATTTTAATATTAAATAGTTTTAATATAAATAGTTTTGTTATGAATTGATGCAATATTTTAAAATACGCTATCTCTCTATAAATCACTTTATTATAGTTGTTAAACTTTTTTCTAAGGGTCTTTCCTCCGTGCTCATTTGATTGAAGAATCGAGACCGTATGATTGATATCATTGCGACAAACTATTCAATCTAGACCAATCAGTTTCTTTGTTTAAGTAAGTTGAGTTTTCAACATTTTCCTTTATCTTTTCTTATATTTGTTACATATTGGTCATGTTCAACATGCATGTGTTTTTTGAGTCTTCAGTATTAATTTTTATTGATTAGTGATTCTAACGATATACCTTGACCGTGTTTCTGTTGTTTGTAGGAGTAGATAGAGCTTACTAAGCTTTTGGAGTTGTTTTAGGATCCATAGAATTGTTTGGTCGCGTGTCACATAAGGGGAGTTAATTATTTTGATTTTAACTGATAAGAAAGTCTTAATTGATATTTGTATGATTGTGTGAGAATAAAATTGAGCAATTGGGTTGTCTAATAAATTTTGGCTTGTTGAGTTGAATTGTAAGTGTTAGAGTTGGTCTATAAATTACATGTGTTTGAATCTCTATGATGATTGAATGATTTAGCTTATGATTGCATAATCATTGAATTGTATATGAATTGAGAATTAATGGTGTGGTTAGTGGGAGTTGTTGTTGAACTTTTATTTAAGAGTAATAATATCATGACACATTTTTACACTCGTTTGACACAGAATACAAGAGTAAAATGGTCCAAAAGGTATAAAGTTTTGTAGTTTTTCAAGAAAGAAGAGAGTAAAAAGTAAGGAAAGATAGTGTCAAATGAATGTAAAAAATTTAGGTGTGTCAAAAAATATTTTTTTATTTAATAATATATTAAAGTAATGGCTAATTTTTGGACTAAAAGTGGAATTTTGACAAGTGAAATTCTAAAAATATGTTCTTTGAATAAGTTTCACTAAAAAAAACTTAAAAATACTTTATTTGTACTAAAACTATAATTATGTATACTTTTTTTTATACTAAAACTATAATTTATCTGGTAGGACTGGACACTGTCAAGTAAAAAAACTTAAACTATAATTTATGTGTATTTTTTAAACTTAAAAAACTCAAACTAATTTTAGTAATTATACTGATTAATAATTTAATTTAAAAGTATTAAACTTATTTTATTGAATACAGCTAAATGTGGTTTCAGTTTTCCTATTTCCTTTCTCCATTTTCTCCGGACCTCTCTCGTTACATCCCGTTCGTAAAGGCTCGCTCGCCGCAGTTGAAGGTTCGTTGCCGTTGAAGACTCGCTGTCGTCGAAGGCTCGCCGCTGTCGAAGGCTTTGCCGCACTCTACCGTCGCCGAACTGTTGAAGGCTCTATTACCATCGTCGAAGGTTCTGAGAACACTTCTTGCTGGAAAGGGAAGCAGAGGTACGACTATTTTCCCCTTTCCCTTTCAAAAGAGATAAATAAAATTGAGTCTTAGAATAAGGTCGTATCAGTTTATTCTTTGGAAGGTGAGTTTACAAGGCCGCTGTGGACTTTTGGTGTGAGTCCTAGTCGCATTGTTGACGTTAATTCCATAATGTTGTTCGATGTGATTTTCAGCATTTTTTTACCTTGGTATATTTGTGTCTTGTATAGTTTTTGACAGATGGAATCCATGCTCTCCCAGTATTTTTTCTTGTGTTGATTCTTACCATATGATTTTTGATATTGACTTCTGATTATTTATATTTTTCATACATGCTCCATTCTTTCCAGCATTGGGTCTGCAGGAATGCTTAGGCACTTTTGGTCTTCATATCAAGTTACTACTAAAAACCTTGTTAATAAGGTAAATGTTGATCTTTTGTGATTTAAAAGATCTTTAAATGCTAATTCTTATGCATGACCTATCTAAATATCGCTCCAATGGAATAAGTCTGGGATGTGGATTTGCTTGCAATTATCTCTTTTACTGTTTCATTTTAAAGAACAGTATGTTCACTTCATGTTATAGATTATTACGGTTTACATTGCAAGAAGTTTCTATTTGCTTGCATGTAAGTCAAGCAGTAAACCAGTTTGTCAAAAAATTTCTTGATTTTATATAAATGATTGCTTTAATTGAATGTTTTGAGTTTGATATGGCGTACATTTCATGATCTGTTTCCCACTAGGTAATTGTCAGCAAACAATTTATCCTGTCTGACTTAGCTTTTCAAATTGGGTCTAATAATTCCTTTTACGTCTCTAACATTTGCCTGACAGGAAAACCAGTGCACTGCCAGACTCCTGAGGGTGAAGATCAGTTTAGAAAATGGTTGGTCTCTTTCAGTGCTGTATCGTTTTGTTTTTTGTTACAATTTTTCTTTCATTATATATGATGTGTTGTTTGCTATCATGCATTACCTGGGGATTTTTTCCTGAATGTTTTACTGGTTTTCATGTGTTAAACCTATATTCAACATACATTGATGTGCTTGTAATGTATGAGTTTAACATCATGAAGCAAACAATCAAATTTAGATCCATTAAAAAAGAACTAGAAGTATTGGGTTTCTGCAAGAATTGTAACACCCAAGGAGACAACAAATTTTTACACTTATCTGGAACTAAGATGTTATAGGAATTAAATCATAAAAAACTGAGAAACTTGACCATGAACCTGATGATAGAAGCTAGTTTCTTTTCCTTACGATGCACATTAACATTATCATGCTTTGTTAGATACGAGCTGGGATGATCTGTGGAGGTCCCAAAGTTTCAGTATGGATCTAATTATTCTAGTTCTGGAATTGACCTATTCTATCTTCTCCACCTGCCCCCATTTAGTATGGAGAATAAAAAGCATTAGGGTGCCTAGTTTGACTTACCGATTGTCTTTTCCAATAGCATGAGGGATTCTTGGCCCGGTGTTACTGGTAAGGGAAACACCTCTTATGTGAAGGAATTGATTCTATAATTTTATACACTCCCAAGTTCTTAATCAATCAACTCTTGAATTTGTAGAGAAAACAGTCCGGCAAGAAGGCTATCCTGTTGAAAATGTATCCTTTTCTATTTTTAAATTCTAAGAGCCAAATATGCTGGTGAGTTGAATAGTAAATTTAATTATTATGGTGTTTCTTCAGGCTGGGGATGCTGCCCTACCTCCATAGACCAAAGGTAGCCCTCGAGAGTTCATCAGTAAGCATTGGGAAGCTCGTGAACCAGACTTTCTCAGAATATTTGCATCACTGGATAGACCTTATTTTTGGATACAAGCAAAGAGTGAAAGAGAGGTATTGTTTTGATGTATATACTTGCCCCTTCGTGATTATTTGAATGTCCAAATATTGTAATTAGATTATTACAGGTTAAATTTTTTACTTTTTCTTTCATTGTTATGGAAGGTTTAGCCCTACAATCCAATATCGCTGTCTTTAATTCTATACACTTTAATTGTCGTTGAACATGGTCATTATACACTCCAGTGATAAATGATGTCTTTATACCTCGTATAACTATGAAACACAGGTTACGAACAATGCTTTTATGTCTAGCACTGCACAACCTTCTGTAGAATTCGTATTTGTATCCTTTTACTTGATTGTCTCGCTTGCAATGTCTCACGAATGGCATAATTTGTAGCATTTTTGTGGCATTGCAACTTGATTTGACAACCGTAATTTTGTAGTGATCACCAATCTTTTGTTACTTGTAGATACATTAAAATCCTTAGCAGAATCTTCTTGCAGCACACATGTAAATTTACATGGAGGTAATCAAATTCAGAACGAGCTAATGCTATATTATTTGTAACAGTAAATGAAAGTGATGCACTTCTTTTGGGTATATACCCTTTATCAGAAGAAGTTACCATTAAGTTTAGCTACTCGTAACTAGAGCTGTCATTTTAATTTGAAACCCCAAGGCCAGCCTTGACCCTTTTTTAAAATAGGCCCCATTTTCTTGGCCCACCTTTCAGGGGGCTTTTTCAAAGCCCCTGGCCCCAAAAGTCCTATGAAAGAGATTGATATTGGGTTAGGGTCGGGTCAGCCCCTTGACCCCAAACAATAGATTTCTCGCACTCTCACAACTCCTTCTTCTGGCATCATTTCCTTCACATCTCTCAGAAACTTTCTTCCCCGATCATTCTCTTGCCACAAACCTACTTCAATCTCTAAAATCCCAAATTCAAATGGAGAGAACACTCTCCCACGATCCCAACATCTTGAACAAGCATGACCAATCGTTGCCTTCTACAATCAAGCAATCACTCTAAAAAACCCCAACTTCTCAGAACAATCTCCACCTATCAAAACCCCTTTTGAATTTGACCCTCCATTGAAGGTAAGTATAATTTTTTTTTTTTGAGCTTAGCTTTTAAATGTTGAAGTTGTAAGTATGAAGGTGCAGAATATGTTCGAACGGAATGTGATTGCTGATTTTGATAGTGAGTTGGATTGAATGATTACTAACTATAATTCTGAAGTATCTGTAAAATGTATGTTGTGAACACTGCTTGTCCAGTTATTGTTGACCGTGAGTAGAAATTTTATTTTAAATTTGGAGTTAAACGTCATTGAAAGTTTGCAAGATTATTTGAATAAACTTCTCTGCCATCCCAGTAAGTAGCACTTAGAGAGGATCAAGCATCTACTGTTTCTGTCAGTCAGCTTATCTATGCAGATCCTACATTCAGCAACTTTTATACTTAACAAAAATAAGAACAAAACCAAAGAAGTGATAAAACTTGCTCCAGTTTTAATTTATGAAAAAATGTTCATGTAAGTTAATCCAAGGTGCATGCTTAGCCAATTTTCTTTAACCCTTTATTTTTGTAATCTGAACACACATAGTGATGAATTTTCTCCATTGTCACTTCATCTTTTCTTTTATAAAAATGATATGGTTAATTTTTAACAGAATAGATAAGTAAATCTGAGGTATATATTGATATTTAATTGTTTATATATATATATATATATATATAAGCTTAACAGTGCTTAAGAATCATCGAATAGAATGCACGAGGGAGATATTGAGACTTTTTTAGTACAACCTTTTATAAAAGCCAATTGAGTCATTTTCCACAATTTGCTTTTAAGATATTTAGGTTATAATCATGTGGAATGATTTTATAAGACCGATGTTGTTTGTCTGTTTTGTTTCATTTTCAATAGGTTTGTTAGATTTATAAGCACTCCAGAAGTTCTAGATAGGTTTGTGACAATAGAGAAGTTCTAGATAGGTTTGTGACAATAGAGAAGGAGATAGTGCAGATTGAAGAAGGGTCGGTTCAGTCAAGTGAGAGGACCAATTCGGTCGCAGAAGCAGAAGGTATGAATACAAAAACTTATTCCAGTTATTCACTTGCTGTGTTGATTGGAATTGGATATCACAGAACATCTAGCTCCTTCTCGATTATTTTCCCCTATCATCATTTTTAATTAAACTTTCTTGTGCTAAATTCTTATTTTTTTCAATAATTCTGCAACTATTCAATTACAAAGGTCATTACTTTTTTTCTTCTTTGAAAGTTCCGAATAGTATTAGATGCTAAACTGACATGTTATGATGTATAGCTTTATCATTGGCTAATATAATTGGAAGGGTACAAAATTACTTTGAATTTTTGTACGATCTTCTGTAAGAAAGACTAGCACATGAACCCCTAGGCAGTATCATTAGCCACTTCTCACCTTGTGTGTTTAGCTGAAAGATGAACTATATATATTTATAAATTTATTCTTAGTTTTATAGGACTTACATTAATGTTTCATAAAGTTCTATGGAAGAAAGACCTATTAAAAATATTTTTCATTTATGTATGCAGCTGTATGCAATAACTTTAAAATATGGATCACCTTAAGAGTAATCCTTGATCTTGCATCTGAAACTCCTGATCCATCCGAGAGTGTTACCACCAATAAAAAAGAAACTCCTGGTCCATGTGGTTTCTATTAGCTATTTTCACTATTCATCTGTTAATTTTTAATATTGCTCTGTTCTAATATGTTTCAAAATATACAACACATTCTCGTATGGGTAGAAGAGCAAACTTATTGGATAGCTTTTCGGTTTCTCAATTTGGCTAATTTAATTTTATTCTTATGATTATACTTACTATTATTTTTGTGTTTTCAGCGTTAAGGTTTTTTCAATGGGTTCTTTGGTTGGGTTGGTGATTCTTCTCCCTGTCAATTATGGTGTCCAAGAGATTCAAAATGGGAGTTACGAATTCTTTCACACTATCTAATGTTAAAATAGGTTCAAATAGGTGAGATTGTTTTAGAAGATTCTTTCAGAGTATCTTTCAATGATTATATGTTTCTGTGGGCTTTTCTAGTGAAGGATTGTTTTTGGCCTTGTGGGTCTTTTTGATCCCAAACTCACCTTGTGTCAGGATCAAATCTTATTCAAGGAGCTTTACTTGACCGTTCTACTCGTAACACACTTCATCTTGATTACTTGAGTTCTACTTGCTCAATATTCAAATATCGATTTTATATTCAATTTCTTACAGTATATTAATAATTTTAAGTATGAAAATTTTATTTAAGATATTAATAATTCCTTGATGATCTAAGAATACAGGATATTACCATCTTATCCCTATTTATATAATCTACAACTAAGATGATGATCAGACACTTAAACACTAATAATGTATTGAGGTAGTTTGGACACTTAATTTAGACCCATTAAGATAAAAGGCTTATTAAGCGACTATAAATATGATAAATCCTTCATTAATTACACATTTATTCTTAATTCTCAATCTTAAAAAAAATTGAGTATCAAAGTATTTTATCAAAGTGTAATCTAGGATTTAATAGATTGAAAATCAATCTGTGCTGTAATAAAACAAATTAAATACTCCACAATATACACGTGGTCAAAAATTTTGTTTGGCAGAAACCACTCAAAAACAGTTGTCCATTTTTGTGTCACTATTTCAATGGTAAAATGGAATATATAAAAAGTGCAGAAAAAAACAACCCTGAAACGATAGAAGTCATCCTTAGGAAATGAGTAATTTTCATCTCACTAACAGAAAAAGGTCAAAGTAGATATAGGTGGACAGACCCGTTTATAAAGAAATTTCTTCATAATCAAGTGTATTAATATATTTTGACTGTTTTCAGAAAAATAACGAGTTCAAATTCTCTGTCTGATTTTTGGTACTGTATTTATGTTGTATTTTCAAAATATATTAATTTTTTAATATATTTTAAAATAACAAAAATAGAATAAATTAATATATTTTGAAAATTGAACATAGGAACAGTACAAAAACATAGTAGAAAATCTAAATTCAATATACTAAATAGTTAATCAATTATTTACAAAAAAAAAATTAATAAAGACTTAAAAATAAAGTATCATTCTATGTATATTATTCCTCTTGCTTGTTTTAAGAATATTCTTATTGGTAGCATGCCTTAATTCATAATATATGTCCTAAAAAGTCATTGCAGAACTAATTTGCACCAAATTCAACATTTTGTATATAGTTATCTGAAAGAGGGAAATAATATAAACGAAATTCAATGCATCTTAGTGTGTATATGTTGATTGCCAATGAAACATATCACCAATGAAGTTGAAGAAAAGAGATTATTAACAGATTTTTGTTAGGATAATGATATTTAGACAACATTTTTTTGACAACATTTGAACATTGATTACATGTCAATATGTAATTGGTAAAAAATTACTCCACAATCAATAATAATAATCATAAACATTATTATGGAGTAATTTTTGATCAATCACAGATTGACATGTAATTAATGTTCAAATGTTGTAAAAAAAAATGTTGTAAAAAAAAATGTTGTAAAAAAAATGTTGTCTACATAATTATCCTTTTTGTTATATTGAGTCCAAATGTTAGAAGAAACACTAAGTGGGGCAATGATGGTGAGATTCAACAAGCTTCAATGTCTCATTTTTTAATGTTACATCTTCCAACTGGTTGGCCTTCAGCACCACCTATACCTACCCCATTCTCAAGGTAATCATCATCAATTATCTCATTCCAACCTATTGTTTTCAATGGTAGAAACTTTTCCATTATTTTCTTTTTATACATGTATTATCATACTTCTCATAGATGCATGTATGGCTTGAAATTTGAGTTTTCAAAGTTATTAAGAAAAAGAATAAGTTGACTAAGTAAAATGATCATAAACTTATTGTTTTAAAGTTTTTGGTTGAAATAATATTTTGATTTTTTGTGTAAATTTGTTTACATTTTATTAATATCTATCATAAGAGTGTCAAATCTTTCTATCTTCCATTGAAAAAACCTCACATCTATTATATGTTTATTTTAAACCTATTTATTTAGCTCCATATTCAATGTTTTATGTAGTTCATCTTATAAAGTTTGTGATTAACATATTTTAATCTTTAACAAAAATTTCCTCAATACACAATTACCATTCATTGATAAATACTCAAGTATATTTCATAATAAAATTAAACACAATTCTAATAATTCAAGTCATAATATTTGAATAATTAAGATTTATTTTTTAGTGTTTAAATTTAGTTTCATGCACTATTTTACTTTGAATACCATCAAGTTTTATACTTTATAACATTCTTCACTTTTTCTAATATTTATTTTTAGTTTAGCTATTAGACGAATTGGTTCAATATGATTTCCTAATTTGTTTTACTTTCAATTCAATTTCCATTTTATTTAAAATGATTTAATGTGATCCATTATCTTAAATTAGTTTTAACATTGTTTGAAAGTAAGAATTAGTGTTAACATAGTTAAGAAAGTTATAACATATTACTTCCAAAGAATGTTAACATTAATTTAATATTAGACACTGCACTAAATTATTTTAAATAAATGAGGATTAAATTCAAGAAAAAAATATAAAGGATCATATTAAATTAATAAAAAATATTTGAACGAAAATATTGATTAAGTCTTTTTTTACAAATCCACAATTATTTTAAACACTTTTCTTTTATTTGTTGACTAATTTCATTTCAATTATTAGAGATTTTGTATCATAATATATAAATAAAAAAATATAACTGACCTTATAAATTGGTTTAGATAATATTATGGAACTATTAAACAATTTGAATAGATTAGAGTTAATATGTAAATTTAAAAGCTTAGCCTTAAAGACATAAATTAATAGGAGAAAAGAATAAAGTGAAATAGAAATGGGGAAGGAAGAAAAAGGAAGAGTGAAAGTAACATCCACCAAACAGCAAAGTAACATTTGGAAAGCATAACTGAAACGTACTCTGTCATGTAAATGAAAAAAAGAAAGGGAAATAAATTCGAAAAATGACTGACACTGTCACTCAAGAGTAGTAATTCTGAACATATCTTTGCACTTTATTTTTAACAAAGTTCAAATAATGATAATTTCATAATATTTTTTAATAATATTTTAATATGTCATTTTTCTAGGTCTTGTTCACTTGAGTGGATTTGGGAAAGAGTAATTGACAGAATTTGAGAGGATTTGATGATAAATTTTTTTGTTGTTTATTTTAATAGATTTGAAGATAAGTGAGAGTGGTTTTGGAAGTAATTTTTTTTAATCTGTCACATAAATTAAATCCTATACTAATTCTCACAAACTTTACTTCCAAATTCATTCTCGTTTACCTTCAAATTCACTCAAATCAAAAAAAATAATTACTTTTATATCCTCTCAAATCAACTCAATTACTCTCCTTCAAATCTATTCGAGTGAACCAGACCTTATTAATTCATGTTGGTGTTTATGATTATTATTATTAATTACAGAGTAATTTTGGACCAATCACATAATTACACGTAAATAATATTAAAATATTATAAAAAAATATTATCAAAATATTATTATCCAAGGAAAAAGCACTGTTTCACTGCACAATCTCACCAGTTAAAGGGAGATGCAGGTTATATCTTCAAACAATACAGAATTCCAAAGTTATATTGTTAAATGCATCATCAAAATCTTGGTATAAATAATATATCACAATTTTTACCTTCTCTAAACCCATTTTTTTCATTCATTTTTGTTACATATCTATCATTTCCTCTGGTTTTCTTAAAGAAATTACTAAAATTCATTTTTTTATAACTAGTTATTTCATTTACAAGTCTTTGAAAATTAGAGTCTTTTTAAATTTCACAAACACATTTTATACTTTCTAAAAAACAAACATAGCCCATACATATAATTTACAGATAATACTTCAAACATGGAAAAGTCTAAGGTATATATAACATACAAAACTCATCAGCCATAAAAGGAAAGTCTTACATAAAATTTTCCTTTATAAATTATATGAAGTTAACGTAAAGTTAAATATGCATGTAGTTCTTAGTTCTTAAACTTTATTACATTTTAGTTTCTAAATTTTAAAAATAAATAAATATATTTTTTAATTTAATAATATTAAATTTTTGTATGTTAAATAACATTTTAAATTAATATTTAAGTTGAAACATATTAAATGATATAAACACTTTAAATTTTTGTATGTTTATTTATTTTTAGCTTGTATAAAAAATTTGAAAAAGAAAAAATTAATTTTACATAAAAATATAAAAACTAAAAATATATTGTATGAAATGTTTGGTTTTATCCAATTGAAGTGTATCATTTCTCACCCACTTTGCATCTCTTTTGTAACGCATGCATAGAGAAAGTAGGTGATGAGGATGATTGGGTTGAGAGAGTGAAGTAGAACTTTGGAGGGACCAAGAGTCATAAACACATGCCAAGGCATCTTAGGACAGAGGAATAGACCATCATGCAAAATCAAAGGTTCCACCACCTCAGTAAAGACAAACTCAACATTTTAAATGTTCTAGCTTCCTTCCTTTGAATCATTTTCGAAAACCATACTTTTTTTTTTCAAAAGAAGTTTAATATACACGCATTTAACCATGGAGTTCTAATGGGTTAGACTATCAAAAAGTAAATGCATTTTGGTGATATAAGTAGTCAAATCAATTCCTATAAGCTATCCTTCAACTATATAGTTCCATACCTATACAGTCTCCAGATATCTCTCATTTCGGTGTTTGTTCAATTCGTCCATGTTCCCCTTCCACTGGAAGTCTGTCAGGAGCCGCTCATTGTCTGTGCCCCTGCACCATGCCTCTTGCACCGGCGATCACTCTCCGCCCTCTCAGTGCCCGAACGTCACACATTTCACATTGACAAGATATTGTTCATTTTAAATTAAGTTTTTATAGATTTAATTTTAGTATCATTCCAAGAATATATAGAGATATTTATGTGTATATAAATTGATATCTAATTTTTGCACCGATCACTAATCCATCCATATCCATGCTTAAATCCTCTGCAAAATCTTCCACCCATACTTCAGTTACAGTTTTAAGGTTTTAAGTAAACTGCTATGGCAACCAAATGCTAAGAAAGATCCACATCGTACCCTGTCGTCTAACATCTACCTTCCCCTTTATTTATTATACTTGAACGGTTATGATCAAAATAAAGTTTTCATCTTTCAACCAAACATTACAGTGAGGAACAGAATCGTAAAGACCAAGGAGAGAGAGAGAAGACTGGTCAAGATATGCTTCATTCCATTTCCACTCACAATACTCTTTTAACTTTGTTTCCCATAAAAGGCTTGCCAATTCAACCATCACAATCAAACTCTTCCATTTTTACCCTTTTAGCTGAATTTCGTTTGTGTCCAAGTCATAAACCAAATCGGAAAACCCTCAAACCAGAAAAGAATAAAATTTGGACCTTTTTCCTACTGCTTCATGCCCATCTTCAATTGAAGACCAATTCAACATTAAAACACAATCAGCTCCAAACGGGTTTTACAAATTACAAATTACAAATTACAATGACTGATAAGATAATAAGTTGTAGTTGTTAATATGATAGAGTGGACTTAGTCTTGGGGATTGGATAATTTCGATGGAAATTTTGAGTTCAAACAAAGGTTATGGATTCTAAATTACATGACAGATATATCAAAGATGGTTTGCCAGAGTTTGACAGTTTCGACACCAAACTAAACTAGGGAGAAAAATGCAATTTTTTTCTCGTATAACTAAAACTTGTGATGCTGAAAACTATTGTGTTTCTCTTAAAAAACAAAGGGTATGTTTCCTTAAGGCAAGGAAAAATTAAAGAGAGGAAAAAAGAAGTTAAGAAAAAGCGAATGAGAAGAAGAATTTGAGTTCCCTTATGTAGTCTTACATGCATAGATCAACAAGGAGAATTCAACCCTGTCTTTATCTTTTTGTGCATTCTTTTCCTCCAACCACAACCTGCTATCCATGCCACTCCTAGTTCTGAACATGAACACTGCATACCCAGAAGAAGATGAAGAAGAAGAAGAAGGGGTGAAGAACCAGTCATGAACATCCCAAAGCAAATCAACCAGCAACCCATCAACGAAAATCGTTTGATTCCCCCTGAAATTCCACTGCAGCCTCTTCACACGAATCACGGTCTTCTTATCTATGCACACGCACAAAACCGGTGACTTGAACAACCCTTCATTCTCCTTCTCCATACTGCATCTGATCATAACGTCGTGGCACGTGCCGGTGTCGCAGAACTGAGCCTTGGTGGAGTAAAGGGTGCTTCCAGAACAATGCTCTGTTCGTGACAAAAGAGAAACCTTAGCCAAACCCGTGTTTATGTTGCTGCTTCTGAAATTGAGCTTCTTGGAAAGAACTGTTTCTTCAGCGGTGTCACCGAGAACCAGGCCAATTTCCGAGTCAATGATGATCACAAGGTGAAAGCCCTGAACGGGTTCGGGACCGGATTCGTACTTGGCGTTTGAAAGATCCCAGAAAATTTCAACCTTGGACGAGTCAGAAGAAAAGGGTTCGAGGATTTTGGTGCCCTTTTTCTTCCTGAAAAAGCGTGAATTGGTGGTGTTGAGTCTAAAGGATGGAGGGTCCTCGTGGTTGAAGGTTATGGCGAGTCCTTGGTTGGAGTGGCTCCTACACCATGAGACTGTGACCAGAATTTGCTTTAACGTGGAGAGAACAAGCTTGTAGACGCTGGAAACAGAGTTCTGGGTGGAGGGTGCAACGTTGGAGGGAGAGATGCATGCGTTGTTCGAATAAGAAGAACACGATATTGAAGAATGAGACACGCCAACAGCGTTCTCGCTGAAACAAGTAACAAAGTCTCTCATTTTAACGTTTCAAATGTCGAAGATCTCTCTCCCCTGTTCTTATAAACACTTGCTTTTAATGTGGGATTTTCAGTTCTCACAGAAAGATCTGAAGTTTTTGGAGAAACTGAGGTCGGAGAAAATGGAGGTTATGGTTGCATTTTCATGTGTCTTGGGTTTGTGAAAGGGGGAAACTGAGAGGAAGAAGACTTTGCATTTAACATGCCACAATGTCTCTCTCTCTTAGAATATTGTGCGTCTAATGAGATGGAAGAGAAACCTTGGTGCTCTGCTTTTTTAATCTGAGCTGCCCTGTAATTTAAAAGAAAAGAAAAAGAAGAAAAAGTTCACCATGTGTGTTTCAATTCAACACCAGTTTTTTATTTTATTTTTCTGTTTATTTATTGTTCTTGGGTTTGATGATTATTAATAAATAACTCCAATACGTTATGAACAATTTATTAGCCTCAAAAACATCAAAGTGACATAAATGAGAATGAATCAGATTAATAAAAAGAAATTGACAATTTTTAACAATGCATACAACTTTTTTTTTTTAAACAGAGGAATCTCCTTTGTTTTCCTTTTTCACCTGTTTTTTTTTTTTTGTTTTCTATTTTACTTTATTTAAAATATATATTATTTTAAAAAAACTAATAAGTACAGTTAACTATCTTTTAATAAATTGCTCTTGTTAATATTTTCCTTACCTACTTATTCTCATTCTCAGTCATCCTTCACTTCATTCCATTCATTTTTGCAAGAATCACGTTACAAATTAACTTCAATAACTTTGGGTATTACTTATTTAATTAAGAGTCGTTTTTTTAATTTAATGTCTATTAATGAAGAAAGAGATTATAAGAATTAACATCAATATAAATATTTCAAAAAATAAAATGTGCCCCATTAGTGTTAGGAATAGAACTATCAAAGTAGGTCACAATCCGTAAGTTAATTCGGTTCACCACGGGTTTGGATCTGATTGGATTTAAAAAAATTATATTCTTTTTATGCTGGTCAGATTTCAATCCGGCTCATTTAACCCACCTATCTAATTTTATTTTATTAAAATTTAATTTTACTTTTATAAAAAAATGTTTTTTTACTTGAAATAATTAGTTAAGTTCTCTACTTTCAAAATTAATTAAACATGAGAGTGAAATTTAAAAATGAAATTTGTTTAAATTTAAATTATGAAAAGTTTATAACTTTTCTTATTTAAAAAAAATTATATTTAAGTGAGTTAGTGAACCAATCCGTTTATCCATCAATCCGTGGTAAATTAGATCAGATTCGAATTTTTCTGACTCGCTAATAGATAAATCAAATTGTATTGGTTCACTAAATAACCAACCTGTGATGAGTCAAACATGATCAGCCTAATAATTTTTTTACCACTTTAAATAGGATAGGAGTAACTTTGGAAAAGATATAAATTGAACAAAATGTAATATAATTAATTATATCAATTATGTTTCAACAATAATGACTGAGCCTTATAAAGAAAAGAGAGGATAAGTCACTAATTCTTTTTTATAAGAATATGTTTATTTAAAAAATCTGTTAGTAATTAATCATTATACTCGTATATTTAGCAGAGAAAAAAGTGAGATGACAGCAGTGGATTTTACTATTCTTTTAATTTTTGGGAAGTTTCCTTTGTCAACTGTTATATGTGAATTAAGTTTTAGCTCCAATGTGTTGTTAATTCCATTTATTAAATATACGTGGACTCTTCCACATACCTCATAATTTTTTTTTTAATTCTTTAATCAGCACTATTAAAAAAATACATAACTCAATGAAAAAAAAAAAACAATTTTTTCTTTGTTAAATAGAGATTTGAATTTTCCAATGATTATATATATATATATATATATATATATATGTGTGTGTGTGTGTGTTATATTTTTAAATAAAAAAATAGCATAACCTAAAATAGTATATTTTATAAAATACAGTAAAGAGAAAAACTCAGAAAAGAAAAGAAGAAAAAAACAAAGTCGTTAAATAGAAGTTTTATTAGGAAAGCATTGGAGAAAAAAATTTGGTGGGATAAATATGTCATTGTTTTTTCTTTCTTTCATCTACCAAAAACTTCATATCTCTTTTGTTGCAAAAAACCAGCAAAGTGAACAGAGGTGCCATGAATATGCAACAGTGAATGTTGGTCCCACAAAATAAATCTGGATTTTGAACTCATCCCATCATAAACTCATCATCAATGAGAAATATTTAAGAAGTTATGACTAATAACTTATAAGTCAGCATTATGATACACTCGTTACATCATGTGGTTTGGGTTGGGAAAGAAGAGCACTTCAATCAACACAAGCACATGAAGTATTAAAGCATAACTGATCATCCAGTTTCTATCCCCTCATGTTACACTTTTCGGAAGTTTTATCAAACCAAACATAAAGCACTCTGTTGGAGTATAAGTGCACTTTAAATATAAATAATACTGGTTGAATTATTGTTGGAAGTGTGAACAGGTAAAAGAGAAGTGAAATAAGAGGGGTTGGAAGTCACACATCGACTAGAGATAAAAGACAAATTATAATATAGGGTTAAATATGTTTTTAGTTCCGGGCGATTTTGGTTTTGGTCTCTCTTTCAAACTAAGGTACAATTTAGTCCTTCAACTTTAGAAAACTCTGGTTTTAATCATTTTGACTAAATTTTTTTAACTTTATTTGTTGTTTCAAGCACGTTTTATTATAACATTTGAATTGTTTACACTCTTTGACACATTTTTGCTTCAATGTTAACTAAGAAACACCAAATAAAGTTAAAAAAAAAAATTGGTAAAAAGGACTAAAATCAGAGTTTTCTAAAGTTGAAAGACTAAATTGTACCTTAGTTTGAAAGATGGACTAAAACCAAAATCGTCCCAAAGTACAGGGACTAAAAACATATTTAATCCTATAATATATAAGTAAAGTGCAAACCTCATCTTACAAGTCAGTTTTATGAAGTTGAGTTAGGCTTACAAATCTACTTTCTAATATGGTATCAGAATCCTGATTAAAACCTATTCTAACGAGTTCTAAGTGAATATTTATCTTTCTATTCCATTTATTGTCGGATTGAGTTAAACTTACAAACTCACTTTCTAATAACGGGATTGTGGAATCTGTCACAAACAATATGAAACAGCGCATAAGGGGCATCATTACTTTCTCTGGTTGAGGTACAAGTGTAAGGGCATGTTGTTTTGGGGCATGGACCCTGCTGGGGGCATCTTCTCCCTTCCTCATTATGAGTCCAACATTCAAACTTGCTTATGCTAAACGTAAGGATTCTTTCTGTCAAACTGCATATCTACAAATCACTCTGGCAAATTCATATGAACAACAATTTTACTTGTTATTTAAGAGGGGAAAGGAGAAGCAACAAAAAGGTTAACAGAATGCATGCTTCTTGAGAGTTTCCTCATTTATAAACATCCCATGTTAACTTTTTCTTTTTCTTTTCATCTACATTTTCAACTTTTCCCTCACAAACCATATGTGAGTAAAATAACATAATCATATCATATTATATATTATATTATATTATATAATATTATAGTTGATGTTGGTTGTGCACAAAGCTAGCTGAGAAAAGGTATATAGAATTTAGAAACCTTGAAATTCCTTGAGTCTTTTTGTTTGCTTAAAGCTAGTATGCCACATAGCTAACTTATCCTATCCCATCTAATTAGCTTTTGAAAAGTTCATTGTAGCAGATAGCTGGTAACTGCAACAGAGACTATAGATCCATGGTAGGGACTCATGAATCAAATCGATGTGTTATGATTAACCAATTATAATCCATGTGCCATAGACACACATATATATCTTTGTAACAATAATTTTATGGGGTCTCTACTCTTTTTCTAGAGTAACCTCACTCCTTTCTTCTTTCCCTTTTGATGCTAAAGAGTAGTTAGATTAAGATTCCAAAAGGATCATGATTATGATGATACATATAATTTAACTCAAGCTGTGATAGTAACCGATAATGGGAGTGTCGGAATATTATCGGACCACCTATTTTTATTATCACGTATAAAATATCTATACCTCGTCATGTAGAAGTGTGTTGGAAATCTCATATTAAATAATGATAAAATCAAATTATAATATACAAGTAAGATATAAACCTCATTTTATAAACTAGTTTTGTGAAATTGAATTATATTTAAAATTCACTTCTAACAATTTTGAGAAGAGAATTCCCGTTAGAAAAACAATAACAAACACCTTTTTCTGGCAAACTTAAATTTGAATTTCTTTTGACACACAATAATACAGACATGGTAACAATAGATCTTAGACTTTATCTGTTGATGAAACTTGAAGGAAGCTGTTACCCATCTGCGGGAATATTGGTAATTTAATAAAGAGATTGGGCCAGCCTTAACCTTTTTCCTAACTTTTTCTTTGGGTAATTCAAAATTCAAAATGCAATTTATTTTTTGGTTCCAAAAGGAATATAATATTATGCAGAAACTGAATTATGCAGACAAACAATTTGAAACTGATAAGAATGATGAGGCTATTGACTAGGCAAACTCTCCTTGCCCTAGCCAACATGTTCTCTCCATTATTGAACACATTCTGCACAATCACTGTTAACCAAGGACTTCACAACAATATGTGTATTTCTTTTTTTTTTTTTTTTCATTTTGTAGAAGCCTTTGTATAACTAATTTAAGAGAAATTTATGTTCTTTTTTGTGATATTGACCAGAGAAATTATTACATGTTTCAAAACCAACACAATTTTGATTTTGATTGATCTTTACCTTTCACATGCATATCATATATAATAAGGTTAAATATATTTTTATCTCTTAATTTTACTAAGAATTTAATTATTTTAATTAAATTTTGATAAATTTATTTAAGATTTTAAATGTATTTTTTAATTAACATTGAAAAAATATATATAAAACAGTATAAAATATTACATGTATTTGAAACATTAAATAAATTTTAATAGAATTTAGTTAAAAAAATTAGTCACTCATTTTTTAAATTAAGAGACTAAATTTGATTAAAATTTTAATGAGAAACAAATTCTAATTTTAAAAAAAATATAAAAAATTAAAAACATTTTTAATTCTATAATTAAATATTATTGACTATTTTATTAATAAAAAGTTTGGTTGTGTTTCTATCATTAAATATTATTGCCTTTTTTATTAATAAAAAGTTTGGTTTTGTTTCTATCAAGATGTATTGAAATGATATATATGATGATATGAATGTATGTAATAATTTCTCAAAAACAGAAAAATAATCACTTTCTTGGAAGTCATTTGTTACCAGAAATTCAAATTACTTACTTAAAAATGAAATATACGAAAAGAAAAAACTTTCTAAAAAATTTATAGAATCATAAAAATATGTATAGTTATTATCCAACTTCTTTTAAAAGTATATTTATAGTCAATTATTATATAGTAAGTTGACATTTAAAGGTAAGGAAGTTCCATTTTACAACACTCATATATGAATCCTTTTTATAAACCTGAAAAGGCTATACTTTTATTCCACTTCTTAAAAAATGTCAATATTTTAATACCAAAAGTCTTTCGCAATCTCATATGTGGTTATCACTCTATCAAACACAATCCTCCATGTCTATACATAAAATGAAATTATAAAATATAACACTCCGTTAGCGAGTGAAACAATATGTCCAACAAATAATAAATATTGTTAGAATAGGTTTTAACGATGACTTTGATATCATGTTGTCAGAAGTGAACTTTAAGCCTAACTCAACTCCATAAAATCGACTTATAGACCGAGGTTTACACCTACTTATATAGTATGAATTGACCTTATCTCTAGTTGATATGAAAGTTCCAACAAAGATAAAATGTAAGTTTTTTATAATAATTTGAGGGTGAAAATTTATTCAATTCTAAAAATAATTAACAGATTTTATGATATTTACCTACTTGTAAATGTTCTTCTCATTAAAAACATGTTTATTGTAACATATTCTGAAATAGTTGTCTTGTATAAACCATCTGTTTCTTGGATTGTACAATAATACAGTGAGTAGTCTAATGTTAGATTCGATAAGTCACAGATTATTATAATGTCTTAAAACCGATGGACTTTAGAGTACAGTTCTTTAAATATGATATTCAATTATATAGGTGAATGAATATCTTTGATTAATATTTTTGTTAAATTGGGAGAATTGTTAGAAGGGTACATCAAAACATTATAAATGCATATGCTGATGTAATGTCTGTGTTATATTAAAAAAATAATGATACTTAGATAATATTTTTTTGACAACATTTAAACATTATCTACGTGTCATTTTGGTGATTGGTTCAAAATTACTTCACAATCAATAATAATTAGGGTTAAATATGCTTTTAGTCCCTGAAGTTTCACTGATTTTTGGTTTTAGTCCATGCATCAAACATTGATGGCATTTCATCCTCTTAGTATGAAAACATATATTTTTAGTCTCTAAAAATAAACGGCTGTCAATTTTTTTGTAAGGTGCCACATCTTCTGCTAACCTGATCTCTGCCACGTTTGTTTTTTAATTTTGGGAAAAAGCCCCAAATTGAAAATTTTTTGGGAAAAAGCCCCAAATTGAAATCCTGTTGCCCTCTTTCGCCATTGAGGTATCACCTCCAGGTTTCTTCTCCCCTTGCTTCTAAACAAGTTTTTCTTCTCACTGTATTAATTTGTGATTAAAATCTGTTACAAAATTTTTTTATTTTGAAGGATAATTACAGTGTTAAATTTTACAGGGATTAACCATTTCACTGAAATCATTTTGGCATTTATCATGGAGAATTAGTAGAGAACTACTTCCTCTCATTTTGTTGCTTCGATGGAGTTCTTTATAGTGCAAAAAAATCATTGGAGACGCGTGTTGGTTTCTCGCTGGTGGAGGTGCGAAAGCTTCTTTCGCAGTGGGTTTCGCTTGCGACGGTGGCGCCTTTCGCTGGTGGGATTTTGTTTGTGTTTGGCAACACATTTGGATCTTTTCTACTGGTAAGGGCTTGGTTATATTGTGAAGCAGACGCTATTCTAAATCTTAAATGTTCTTTAAATTTCTTGTCATTGTTGTGCTTCAAACCAATTATAAATCCAGATTTATTTTTTTCTCTTTTTGTAGCTTCTGCATTTAAGCCCAAGTATAATCATCTGCTGAATGAATTCATGCTAGTTTGGGAGTTGACTTGGGTGAGGGCAGCGAGGAGGGAGGAGAGGAGTGTGGGTTTGAGACGGTGTTGTTCGTCGCTTTCGCAGGTCAGGGTTAGAACGAAAATTGATCCTCTCTTCTCTAACGTGCACCCCATGGTAGCTGAGAGTAGTTCTGTTTGACTCATGGGTTAACCATCGTCTTTAAAAAGAAAAAAAAGTCTTGTTTTTAGTCACCAAACACATCTTTTTTAATTAATCTCATTCTAAATATTAAAAAAACAACGTGGCAGATGGAGAAGTCTGACGTTAGCAAAAGACATGGCATGACCGTTTGTCAGAGTTAACTCCGTCCATTTTTAGGGACTAAAAATAAATGTTTTCATATTAAGAGGATGAAATGCCATCAATGTTTGATGCAGGGACTAAAACCAAAAATCAGTGAAACTTTAAGGACGAAAAACATATTTAACTCTAATAATTATTATAAATACCATCATGGACCAATCATAGAATGACATGTAGGCGAAGTTCAAATATTGTCTAACTATCATTATCTTTAAAAAAAGGTTTTGTTCATCACTTTCTTCACTTACAAGTTTGTCTCAAGAATACTTCAAACATGATTTGAGGATTACCTCTGAAATAAAGTTTCAAAAAAAATAAAAAATTCATAACTCTTTTTATTTATCATTTTAACTTAATCTTACTATTTGTCATTATTTTTACTTTATTTTGTTTAAAATGAGTTAACAAAAATTTAAAGTGATAAACCATGTGTAATTTTAATAAATATCATCATTATGAATGGAAGATACTTTTTAAATTTGTTAAAGGAAACATAATAATGGTAAAAAAAGGCTTTTAAACAAAAAAAAAATTGATTGTAAACTAATAAAAAAATTGAGAGATTTTTACAAATTAAATTTAAGTCATTTTGGTTTGGTTATGTGATTCCTTTATTTAGAATAATAGACAATTGACTTTATTCTTATTCTAATTATGTTACAGCGATTGGTTTTGGCGATAACGACAACAGACCAACCAGCAATTGAAATAAATGACTATTTTTGGCAATTTTATTTCTTTTATTGAAATATTTGATCTATTGTATAAAAATCATGTGATAAGTACAAAGTCAATGGCCCAGGATTCTGGACTAAATTTCCCTTTTTATTTATTTATTTTGAGTTCAGATGTTCCTAGCTTAGATCCGTTGCGTTGTACTGAATCTTTTATTATATTTTTTAATATAGTGCATACGTAAAATAATTATCTTTTTAAACATTATATATATATATATATATATATATATATATATATATATATTATATATATATATATATATATATATATAATATTTTGGGTTATAAAACAGCAGTGTTATTAGTTTTAACTTTTGAAAATATATTTTAGATTTAATTAACATTTTAATGTTTAAGTGTTATCGTTTTTTTTTTTCCAAAATAGAATTACGTTAGGCATCACAATAATTATATAAAATTTTTATTAAAATGAAAAAGAACAAAAGGATCGAAGAATCACACTAAATATGATAAAATTACATTATATCCATAAACAAAATTTCTATAGTGAAAAGAAAACTTAAGTAAATATATTGATAAAAGATAGTAAATAAATACAACACCAAACAATTTAATAATCAAACTTATTAATATATTACAAGATTTATCATTATTAAACTCTCTCATATTTTAAAAGACCTCTAAAATTTACCATTGCATTTTAGAAATCCTTACTTCGATATATTTAGTTAACTTTCTTTAACCTATCTCTACTAAGTTTATTTGTAGTATGAATAAAGTTATAATACTCTTAGGTATTAAAATCGTGCTTTTATCAAGCATATTATCTAATTTAAAATTCATTTTCAATTCTTCCAAAAAAATGAGTTTCTTTTTTAAAGGTTAAAATACTATTAAGTGTCTCATAATTACTATGAGATGAATTAAGATGTTCCAAACCATGCAAACTATTAAAAATAAAAGAGACATCTTTCAAGAATACATATCAGTCATTAAAATATACTAACTTACCATCATTAGTAGAAACACCTAGAGTTTTAACAATAAAAAATTCATGCACAGCACAAACATTATTATGATTTGGCTTAATTTATGATTGAGCTCTTCCATAGGATCAATTACAGGGTCCATAGGATCCACTACTAGCACCACAGGCTCCACTATAGGGTGAATCATAGGTTACACCATAGGTTCCACCATAAGTTCCACAATAGTTTCCAAGTGCTTTAAAATTAAACCTGGAGAGCACTTATTCCCATCCTAGGCTCCTACTACTTTAGGACAGTAAAGTTATTTTGTTTGTGTGCCAACTGTTTTATCCTCACTAGAAATTACATTGATATCTTGTTGATACGGTTTATAATTAGATATATCATGACCAATCATTTTACAAATTAAATAAGAAAGAAACAATTTCTCATACTCCAGACCAATAATAAACGCAAATCCTGATCTTTCCAACAAAATTTGATTAGACAAATCGGATAATAAATCAACACTGACCAAGACATATTCAAAGAAGACTTGAGACTTATTCTTATTATAATCATCTAAAAAGATACAAAAGCTGAAAATAGGTAAGGAAACACAAATCCCTTATTGAAACAATCTATTACTTTATTTCAGGAGAGAAAAGGGAAACTCTTGCTTTATATAGGGTTTCTACAAACAAAGAAAGTGGAAAAAGGGAAGAGGGAAAAACCCTAACAATTAACTAACCTAACTAACTAATTACTACCTCTAAGCAGTAATCTCAATTAAACTAACTTTTTCTATACTCCCTCAAGCTAGATGGTGTAGTTGACTAATCTAAGCTAGGGGATGATAGATCGAAAGGTAACACAGTGAGAAAACTCGGTGAAGATGTGCACAAGTTATTCGTCCGAACGAGGAGAAGATGTAGAACATTGACTTGGATCTTCTCGTGTACAACGTGGCAGTCCAAGTCAAAATATTTTGACCTTTCATGGAAGCTCTGATTGTGAGCTATATGCCTGGCGAATTTATTGTCACAGTAAAAAGCAGTGATGACAACCGTTTGGATGTGGAAATCTTGAAAGAGATATTGAAGTCATTGTATCTCATAAACGATAGCAGTTAGAGTATGATACTCTATTTCAGTAGAAGACCTAGAAACAATATTCTTTTTCTTAGACTTCCATAAAATGAGAGATGAATCTAGAAAGATGCATAAATCTGTGGTCGACTTTCTAGTGTTGGGGAAAGTGATATTAAAAGCCTTTATCTAGAGGGAATCAACATCAAAGAAAAGTTCTTCCAAAAGATTGGACTTACCATATATCTAAAGATATGTTGCAAATCCAATAATAATAGTTAATAAGTAATTATATAAATTCACTTAACAAATTGATACAAAAATATGTGTCAAGTCTATTATTAGTAAAGTAAAACAACTTTCCTATATTAATGGAGTTGATATTGTCTAAATAGCTTTTTAATATTCTTATCATTTTTGTTTCTTTTAGAATGTTCAAAACTAATTTTCTTTGACAAATATGGATGTCCTTCTTAGTCAGGCTGACTAGGAAGTATTTAAGTCTATAATTGCATATACAAGATTTTACGATGGATCTGCTATGCATCAAAGATAGTTTCTAACCTTTATTAACAAAAGAAACTTAATCATAAACACAATGTATGAGTTTAACTGTTTAAAATTTTGATGCAGTGTGACCATTTATATTTTTCAATTAGTTTTCTGTATAACTTTTTTTTTCTCTGGTGCAATTAGTCCTACGCCAGTATCACCAGAGATGAGTAAAAAACTGCAAATAAGGTACCTAAAAGTAATAAATGAATCTTTGATGCAAAGACAACTACAAGTAAAAAAATGTTCTTTTACATTGGATTTTGTGTTGTTTTTGGGAAGTTTGGTTAAGGGTTCATTTTCTCATTAACACAAGCTTTAATTAACTTGATTGATGAGACACTTAAAACTCTGAATACCCTTTTCTTTTCTTTCTCAAAAATAATAAGAATATCATATCTCACAGTGTCATTCAAATCAATGACTAATTTCGGAACAAATAGAATAAAATATATAAGAAATAATATATTTGATTATAGTTTATTTTATTTAATTTTTGTATAATTGATTTTATTGAATATTATAATTTATCTTATTTAATTTTTGTATAATTGATTCTGTTTTGAATAATTAATATATTTTTTTTTAATTATAAAATCTAGATATTCTATTGTACGCTGATTATTTTTTCTAAATCAATAAAACACATTTCTTACCATTCCTGATATACTCAATCACTAAACAAGTTTAAACATGAATAAGTTTTCAATTTGTGAAATTCCATATCTCTTTCAGTTCAAAATCAACCAAAAATGGCTTCCATTGAAGAATTTTGGTGACTGAAAATGCTTCAGTATGTTCAATTTGTATTATCTTATTGAGATAATATTATTAAGTCAATTACTCGTTTTAGATATTATTTGTTTTTGAAGTTTGGAACTTCTTTACTTTGGTAAGTAAAATAGTTGAATATGTTCAATTTGTATTATCATATTGTTCTGACTTAAGTACATTATTAGGTTCATCCATTTCATGTATTGGTTGCTTTCTAGTTTAGAATTTTCTTTTTTAAATATCTCAAAAGGTATAATAAAGAGCGTTTTAATCTTTTTAAAAAAAAAATTAAATTTGAGAAGAGTGATTTATTCATTACAACTTCTTTACTCACACTCCATTCTCTTTATATTTATTTTCTTCTTTTCCTTTAAAAATTTTAATATCTTTTCATTATTTTTATTTTTAAAGATTAGAGACTATGTGGAAAATATTTTCACCTACTCTAAATGATTTAAAATAAAGTAAGTGAAATTTGTCTTTAGAGTTGTTTTATTATTTTTAATTTTTATAATGCATGCAACATTCTAAGGATGAATGTTATTTATTTTTTGTGATTTAGATAAAATTTCATCTACCATAAAATCATAAAATTGATTATTTCAAGGCTTAATCATATATATATATATAAGACAAATTTTAGAATTATTTAATTGTGTTCAAAATAAAAATTTAGTGAATATTCTTAATGAAGTAATGAGAATTAAATACTTAAAGTTATAATTCTTAAATATATTAAAAAAATACTAATTTCCTTGAACTTTAAAGAAATTGAGACAATACATGAATTAGTGAATATGTGAATTTATGAAAGAAATAAAATATTGATTTTGATAGAATTATTTTGATAAAACATTGGTATGTGAACCAGAGTGTTAGGTAATTGAATGTGAATGTGTTTTTTATTTGGTTAATAGATATAATATATATATATATATATATATATATATATATATATATTAGTCATATTAAAAAAATTAATGTGTTTATTCGGTTTTGTTCAAATATTGAGGATGTTACAAATTCAATCTTCTAAGTCTAAAAATTGACCATAGCGTTGCAGAATTATACAAATTTATGCAGCTAGAGAAACAGAGGAATAGATTAATACTCAACTGCATTATTTAAAAGATAATGATACATAGACAACATTTTTTTTATAACATTTGAACATTATCATATGTGTTATTCTGTGATTGGTCCAAATGACACAATAATACCACCATGGACCAATCACATAATGACACATATAATGATGTTCAAATGTTGTCTAAGTATTTTTATCCTTATTTAAAACTGTACCCAATTACCACTGTTTCTGACACTATTCACCATAATGTTATTATTCTCACCTTTTAAAACATGTCTATCTTATCCAATAAATTTAATTATACCTGTTCTTTTTATCCTTGTTTTAAGTAATATTTTTACTATTTTACCGATGAAATAAAAAAAACGGTAATATATGATTTTTTTATATTATTTCCTTTGTAATGTATAAATAAAGTTGCTTGAAACCACTTAAGAAATGAAATATTCGAATATAATTCTCTTTAATATGTACATAGTTTTATATATTTTATAAATGTCATAATCCAGTGAATTTTCTTTCTAGTTATTTAAGGGAGAAAAACTTATTTAACATTAGAGTTTCTTAAGAAAAAAGTTAATTTCTTTTTATCTTTGTATGGATCTTTCTAGGTTATTCATTACAGAAATACAATACAGTACTTTACTTTACATAAAATATTAACATTATTTCAATTTTCAAGAAAATGAGTATATAATTTTTTTAAATGAATTTTAATTTTAATATTTATTTAATTTGAAAGTTAGATTTATATTTGAATTTTCAAAAAGATTTGTCTGAAATGCTTTTGTTTCTGGATTGCATTTAGGCCTAAACTTAATTTAAATTCATAACACACAATTAAATTTTAGTGTTTGTTTAGATTTTATATACGAAATAAAAAAAATAAAAATAAAACTCAATGTTGGAAGTGAAGTAAAATTTCAGGTAAATTTGACTTACTATATAGGATAATGATATTTAGACAACATTTTTTTGACAACATTTAACATTGATTTCGTGTCAATACGTGATTGGTCAAAAATTACTCTGCAATCAATAATAATAATTGTATGGTAGTATATCTCCTACGACCGGTTACAATCAAACGGTTAGGCTTATCAGTTAAATGGGCCAAATTATCAATCTGATCCAGCTTTATTGGGCTCAAGGCCCATCATGTCAACAGTATCATATATCTCATATCAAATAATATCCCAATAGAGATATATCAGGTGAGTTTGTTTATATTTCATTCTGTTTATATTTTATTCTGTTCTATTGATTTTATATCAATCTAAAACCTATAAATAAAGAGCAAAAGGCTCCAATCAAGGTACCTCACATTCTCTCACACTCATACTCCTATACTTAACTGAGTTTTCACCTTCCCTCCGTTCTAAGCATCCACTTGCTGAGGACAGAGGGCCTTCCTACACCGACGTCTAACTTGATCGTCGGAGTGCCTTTACAGGTACCCATCCCGGGTAAAGGTTGGAGCTTGACGGACGGTCTGAAAAACGGACGGCGAAGGTACTAGAAGATATTTTTGTGTTATCTGAGTAAAAGTTAAGTAAAGAGGGACAGCTGTCAACACCCAATTTCGTCCGGGTGACTAAATAATAGAACTTGATCTTTATTGTTGTCTTATTTATTTATTTATTTATTTTTTTGTTATTTTGTTATTTTAATATTTATTTAGTTTTTTTAAAAAATAAAAAAAAAAGAAAAAGAAAATAAAAGAAAATGAAAAGAAACGGAAAAAAGAAAAATAAAGAAAAAAAAGAAGAAACAAAAAAAAAAGAAAATAAAAAAAAAAGGGAAGAAGAGGATAAAAAAAAGCGAGAAAACAAAAAAAAAAGACAAAGAAAAAAGCAAAAGAAAAAAAAAAGGGGGGGTGCACATGAAAAAATGAAAAGGAAAAGATTTGATTTTCTTGGAAAAATGCCCATAATCCATTAATATTAATGCAGGACAGATCACTTTGGAATATTTTCGAAATTTGATTTTATTTGGTAATAATTCGAATCAACATTATGACAATCATTGCAAGGAATAATTAAAAATAATATATTGATTGTTGTATTCAATTTCTTCCTAAAGAGAAAAATATGTTTTTTAATTTAATTCAATCAAGACCATTTATTTNCCTATTTTGCTAATTGACAATTAATTTGCCATTAAGGCAGGATCATAATAATATTACAAATGTGCCTATATAAATAGGCATCTAGCAAACAAGAATCGTGTCATCGAGGTTAGTGCTTTCGGTCCAGAAATTCCTACCGAAACATTAATTATAAATATTATTGTGAAGTAATTTTTGACCAATCATATATTTACACGTAATCAATGTTCAAATGTTGTCAAAAAAATATTGTACAAATATCATTATCCTACTATATATACATAAAAAAGAAAAAAAAAAGAAAAAAAAGAGTGTTGAACATGTTAAAGCATTGTTAAACGAGAATTGAAGATTGGTTCAATGGAAATTTAAAACACCCTTGATAGTTGGATCTAAAAGTATATAATATTAAGAAACCTGTTTTCCCTTTCATATTTCTCTGGATTCTTTACTATATTCAAAGGAAATATAGAACACGTTTTCTTTTACTAGTCTTCTGTAGAAGAAAGAAGAATAAAAAATACTAGACAGAACAACTTTTGTTCCATGACATGTTCAATGCCTCTTCAATAACGAATTTCATCAGAGTCTTAGCATTTTTTGCTGTATCTTGAGTTCTGTCAATTTCTTCCAGTGTCATTATTTGCTAACAGGAGCACAGTTCATTGACTTGTTTCTAAACAGGAAAATAGTCTATATTCTAAATTGCTATTTGAAAAGAAAAATGCAGCACAATTGAGAAAGTAATCTTGGATGATTGGTGTTATGAACTGTACATATCACATCAAGTAATATCTATATCTTGAAGTGATCTTATAAGTGAAATACCTTATAAGATTTCACTTTTGCAGTCATGATGCCTTGAAATTTCAACCATCTTGACCATGTTGAACCTCTGAAACTCTACAATTCCATTTTAGAATCACATGTTTACACTTAAAACTCTTCACCATCTTCTGTTGATCTTGTGATAGGTATGGACCACCTCCCCAAATGTGCAGTATAATTTATGCATCTGATGACACCTTTTCCCTTAGCTCCATCAGGGAAATCAAGAACACTAACGCTTCCTGCATCAAGATGAAATGATCCCAACCATTCTTTGCTCAAATTAAGGCAGTGCCCCATTAGTGCTATGTTTATTGCAGGATGACCAACTGCCACTATAACTTCTCCTTGCTTAGATTCATCAGATATTTCATCCAACAAAGATAGCCAGGCTTTTCCAGATTGATTCCATAATGTTGTTCTCAGTCCATCATCAACTCTATTTAACCAACCAGGTTGAAATGGCGGAAAATTGGATATATCCTGCAGTAAATAAATGAAAATTAGACAGAACATACTTATAATGCACACATAAACTGTAAACCAATCCTTGTTGTTTAAGAAGACTAGAAAGATGGATATTGAAATTACAAGCAGCTATTGGTACCAAACACTTGGCAAAACCTTTTTATAGTTGAATTTCTTGGTACATTGAGATGGTCACAATTTCCTTCTACTTCTCAACATTGTTTGTCATCACGCTTTTTATCTATATCTTCAATTTGTATTTAGCAAGTTTTTGTGATCATTCCTTTGTAAACATCCTCCCAGTACAGAAAATACTACATCAACTAAGGTATCCATTTCAGAGAAAATAAAATATGAACAAATGATTGATCCATGTTTCCACATTCAAACATTACTTGCCGTTTCAGATTGTTTGAAGATAGCTTCAACATCAAGGTCCCCCATCTGCTTCATCTCAACATATCGAGGCACACAGTCAGCTCCCAAGCAGTCTGCAGCTTCTTGTACCTAAATTTAAATCTAACAATTTAATTAGAGGAGAACAAACATAAATAGAAAAAGAAACCAAAGCTCTCTAGTTCAGGCATACAATTCAACAGGAGAATGTGTGTATAAAACCAGAGTCAGTGTACAAGTAGATGCAAGTACTTGCAATTAATATATTAAACTAGGAAATAGGAATTTGACATAATAGAACTAGGAATTTGGCATGAAGGAACTAACTACAAAGTACCAAAAGTGAGCCTACCTGGGAGATTACCGAGGCTGTCCCAACACAGGCTTTATTAGGACTGCTAATTATGGAACTCACTCTCAAATCAAGTAGTAGCTCTGCAGATTTCTGGGACTGTTATACATGCAAAAGGTCAGATGAAATAACTTTTCCCCATCTATTTCTGATTATTGGATGTAATACCTGTATGACACCAAGCATGTTCAATGGTTGATCACCACCCAAAGGAAAACCATCCTGTTAACATAAGGTAGTTTGTTTAGAACCTGGATGTAAAGAAATGCATTTGAGATCATAGACCAGATCAATCAATTATCTGAAAAGATTAAATTATTTGGTGAAAGCACAACTCTAAACCACATGGTTGACTATATGAAAACCTGAAAAATGAACTAACTACTCAAAAACCTTAAACTTTTTGGGTGAAATATCCCCAAATAAGCTCATGCTATGCATCACGGCCATCACATGAAAATTTTATTAAAACAAAAATGATTTTATATCTCACATGAAGATTTTTGGGTGAAAGCATACAAATGGTTTTATATCTCACAATTTTCATTTCAACGCAACTTGCATTGGATATTAGAATGAGTCGTAAGAACACTCCGTAATTACTTAATGTTTCAACTGACATTGCTTGGGTTCATAAGAAAGCACTTCGCTGCAAGTACTAGAAAAGAAATAGCTCAAAAGGATATAGTATACGCAGCAGCATATCAGTTTTAACTTCACAGAAGTAAGTTAAATAAAGACTCAATTTTTAGAAATTTATCAAATACATTTTAGCCACTGTTTCATACCTCTGTATTTCCTTGTGTTGATCCATTACAAACAAGTATGATCCTCTTACTTGTCTCTCGACCTCCAGATTTCCCACCAGCAATAGGTGAACCAGGGGTCTGCATTAAGGTTCAACTGTGTTTGTAGAACATTTTTTTTGTAATAAAAAACATTTTTTTGTTAATAAAGAGGGAATAACACAGTCTTCATTCACATTAGCTTTGAAGTTATGGGCAGGGGATAACAAAGCCAATTCCACATTTAACCTCAGATGGTCCACTTTGTGGCATTGTACCAAGTAAATGGGTCATATACCTGATTTAAGCGGTTAAGGCAAATATGCGGAGATCCATCCTCAGATCTTGGGATGAAGTCCAGCACACTAACACCACAATTGCTCTGAAGTAATGTTCTGAAATACTCGGACCCCAGACCTGATTTTTAGGAATGGAAGAAAAACTAAGCATATTATTCAAATTGACAAAAATTTGATCTTTTCTTTTCATCATCAAAATTTCCTCAGAGGGAGAAACCGGTACCAATTGCTGTGGCAACAAGAGCCTGATTAACAGCATTGTGAGCAACCACAAGAACAGACCTGCTATCATGAGCTAAGATTTTAGTCCAGCAGCTTCTAGCACGTTCCCACAATTCTCTAACTGGATAATGACCATCAATGATGAAATTCTCAGCATCCACCTGCCATTGACGATAAGCAGAACCAAATTTTGCTTTCCCCTCATGCTTCAGCAGACCCTAAAGTAACACAATATCAGTCACACCTCACCAAGTCACAAGCTATACCTCGGTACAATACAAACACCATTGTAGTACTTAAAAAGATACAGGCTTATTTAATTAGTGCAACAAATAGTAAAACTATTTCGTATATAAATCTTTGACATCACAAAAACGTGACACGTTTTATGACTACATGTGAAAGCAAGAAAAGAATGAAAGCAAAATGTTTTCTTAAACAGTTATTCTATTTTTTCATACAACTGGTTTTCTCCAGCCTATTGGATACACTAGTATTGTCGGCTCAACATGTCTTCATGCACAAGGAGAATCCTTCCCTATATGAATTTTTCACTAAACAAATCATCACCAGCATGTATGAGCGCAGGTATCTGACCATTAAGTCAACACAGTGCACTCTAATTATGTTTTTTTTTTAGTTACCAGGGAACATAAAGAGAGAAAATAGAATATAAACAATCTCAGTGAGCAAAATTTACAATTGGTCAACACTGACTATAAAAGTTGCTAAACAGACATTAAGTAGAAATTGAACTAAAAAAAATGATAATTGTGTGAGAGTGGAGCATAGCATACTTGAAAGGAGTACAAATCGATTTCCCTCAAATCAAAGTCGGTAATGATGGGGTCCTGGCGAGATCCCCAAATGATTTCAGCGGTTTTCTTGGATCGAGCCAAAGGACTACACATTATTAGAACAATAAAGAGCACAAAGAAGAAAATCAAGTGTCACGAAGAGTCATAATCATAATAATTAATAATTGCATTAACCAATGGAAGACGATGATAATGATGATGATGAAGAAACCTGGCAAAGCAGGCATCGAAGTGGTCGTCGATGAGCATTTGGCGTGAGGTCTCAGCCTGAGACTCCCCCTTCTTCGTCAGAACAGAGAAATTAGAGCTTCCTTGGATTCTCCCCTCCGCGTTCCACGTGCTTTGCCCGTGCCTCACCAGAACCACCCTCTTCGCCGCCCTGATCGGCGGAAATGCCAGGGAAGGCTGCAGCTCCGAATCCAACTGAGCTTTCTCCTTCTTCTCCTGCACGCTGGTGAGCGAGCATCTAATGACGACGTTTCTACTACGGTGCGATGTGGGAGTGGGTTGAAGACGATGAATACCCGCAGAAGAAGAACCACATGGTCTTACCACCAAAAACATCGTACTGTGTCTGCTGCCAGACTCTCTTTCTTTTTAATTTTTTATTATTATTATGTAATAATATGGTTGGTTGCCGTTGTTTCCATATCGCTCTGCGTGGAGGGAGATGCCTGCGGAAAGACACGTGGCCCAAGAACCAAGCCTCTATCTTAAAAATCTTATTATGTGTAATTTTTTAAGATGGTCTTACTTTTAAACATTAATAAAATATTTACCAATAAAGACCAACACATGACAATTGATTACTATGATATTTCCCAATCTGAAATGGAGAACGAACATGGAAAAGAGATGTTGGTGACACCAACGACGGTGTCCAACACTCGCATAATGCGACAACGGCAAACGGTAAGAGGCAGCAATGGGATTGCCTATCTGAAAAAAAAATACCTTTTAAATTAAATAATTTTTCCTCTGTCACAAACTAAATGATGACATGGATTATTGTATACCACCTCAAAGAAAAAACTAATGTTATTAGTTATTGAGAATTGATTATATAAACTAATTAGATCATTTGGAAAATGAAGTAAAACCAAAATCACTTAATAGTTTAGGAATAAAAAATAAAAATATTTAATCATAATTTTTAATCAAGCTAAATATATTTTTGTTCCTTAAACTATATTTTTTATTTTCATTTTTTTTCTAAACTTTGATTGATATTTGTCCCTCTCTTTTTAGAAGTCACTGATTTAATCATTTGTAACCAACACTATTAGTTTTTTATTTTACGTAACAAACGGTGTGCTACTTTTTAAGACACATGTATTGTGTCCCAAGGTCTTCAAGATTGTTTGGTGACAAACAATGTGTCACCTCCCTAGCCCATAAGGTCGACAAGACATGTATTGTGTCTCCAAGTCAGTAAGATATCTAGATAGCTCGGTGAGAAATCAAATAGTTCGGCAAGACATCCCTAGAACTTGATAAGGTACATCGAAAAGTCAAATAATTCAATAAGAAGTTCAAACAACTAAGTAAGGTGAATTGATAACTTAAATAGTTCAATGGAAAGTCTTGATAGTCCGGTAAAGTACATAGAGAACTTAGTTAGATTAGTGAGAGTTTCAAATAGCTCGGTATGGTGTGCTAAGAACTCAAATAGTTTGGTAAGTTGTCCAAATAGCTCGTATAACACCTTGTCGATCTCTCTAAACTTCTAAATGAACTATTTGAGTTCTCCGTACATCTTACCAAGTTACCTGGACTTTCCACTGAACTATCATGAGTTATTTATTCACCTTACCCAACTGCTTGGACTTTGCATCAAGCTACTTGACTTCTTAATGCACCTTATTGAGCTATAGGATGTCTTGCCGAGCTATGACTTCTCACTGAACTATCAGATGTTTTGTCGACCTGGATATATAATACACGTGTCTTGATGACCTAAGTCATTTTGGAAATGTGACACATTACTTGTCATTGAGTTATTTTGCCGACCTTAAGACACAATACACATGTCTTAAATGAATTTAGAAAATGACTAATTATTTGTTGGGACATATGTCGCAAACAAGTTTGGGACGTGACTAATTATTTACCACATCAAAGGAAAAAGAAAACTAAAAATAGAATAACAAAAATTAATTAAAGTTTGAAAGAATGAAAAAACAAAAAAAAAAGTGATAATTTAGAGATGAAAACAATATTTAACTATTTTTAATATACATAATCAATATATTGTTTACGTATTTTTAAACTTAATTGATAAAAAAATTTTGATAAAATTATAAATATTATTTATTTTTGTGAACATATACTAATAATACTTTTTATATTAATTTATACCTATAAATACATATGATACTTATACTTAATATTTATTTTCATTTTACTCTTTATAATATAATTATTAATTAATTTAAAAAATATATATAATTACTAACTTTTTTTTAAAATAAACACTCTTTTTAAATATTTTGTATGAAATGATCACAGATCTTTTTTATTTTTTCTTTTTCTTTATTATACTTATAGTTTCTAATACTTACTTGAAAGTACTTTTTACTATTCTTATTATTTTTTCTATTATGTATTAACTTAATCAATTTACACAAATTATCAAGTTATAATATAATATAAATGTTTAAAACATACATACACACAAATGCAACAACACTTGTGATTAGGGTAGTAATTATAATTAATAATTCTTTTATAATAAAAAATACATGTTTTTAATAATTATATATAACAATAATAAAAAAAACCATTTTAATGTACACAAATTCATTAACCATTTCTTTAAACAAAAAATAATTACCTATAATAAAAAGTTGGCCATAAAATAAATAAGAATTACTTATCATAAAATTATAAATTATTTATATTTACTTTTACAACTATTACTTTTGAAATTCTTTTATAATTTAATAATGTTTGTTATTTTAATAATTTATAACACTAATAGAGAACAATGAATTAGATGAATATCAATTCAAGATTCATTCCGTCTGGTTATCTATGTATTTAATATATGAAAGCTTGAAATTTAATAGAAAGAAGTAAAAGTGAGAGGATGATAAGGGTCAATTGAATCAGGACAATCATATCTTCAGAACTCTTTTTTAATAACTTTTTTACAATAGGACACGTGTCATTATTTTATTAGTCTGTTTAAATTTATGTTTAAAAAAATATTTGAAACAGACTGATCATAAATTGTCACGTATATATTATCAAAAAATTGTCAAAAAAAATTATTAAAAAAACTTTCTCCATTTAATTATTAGGAAGAAAACCTCTGTGGCGGATGGTGTCATGTTTAAAGATACCCAACTTTCCTGATTCGCGGCTATAATACTCAAACTCAATCGATGACTCTGTTGAATCCCTAGATCAAACTTTATCATTTTTTTTCGTATAATTTGCTTCTTTCAGTGCAAACCACAAACCACATTACTTGTCTGCTTCATGCTCTGTTCTTCTCAAACACAACACACCATGAATCCATTTCAAAACAGAACACACTAAACACAAACAACTTTAAATGATTTTATTACAAATTAAGAATGCAATTATAGATATTTAAAATAAATAAAGTAAAAGACAGAGACAAAAATCTGAAATACTTCGATATTGAATTAATTCCAAAACGTAAAAACAGACTACAATATATAATCAATTTAAGTAACTGAAACAAATATAAAAAAATATCGAACTGTCATAAGCAATAGAAGCCGAATATAAACCGAATACAACAAAGACCAAACAACATAACTAAAATCAGAACCAACAAACATGACCAGAGGGTCACAATTAAGAGAACGTTTAATCACAAAAAAAAATACAAGAACAAAAAGATGACTCGATTGACACAAATTTTTTCTATATAGAGATAAAATTGATATTTTTTTAAAAGAAGGACGAATTTGACACACTTCAACCAAACTGGAAATAAAAGAAACAATTAAACCATTATAATAAGACTGCACAGTCAAAACCAAATATTAGTAAGTAATAGAAGAGTCTAATCTTCAAATATATTTTAAGATATGTTCTTTCTCATATTATAAACATTAAAACCACTCAAACTAGATTGAAGGTTGGTTTTAAAACAACTAAGATCAGTTGTCCAAACGTCTCCATTTTAACTAGAGACAAATTTTAAAACAATCAAGATCGACATAGTACTGTATATATTTCAAAAACCTTACAATTTTTTTCATATATATATATATATATATATATATATATATATATATATATATATATATATATATATATATATATATTATAGCTTCGTTGGCTTGGTGCGTAGTTGCTTTCAAACTAGGTGTTTGGATAATGTAGAGAAAACTCACCAATCTAACATTCAAAAGAAGCCATTGTTCACAGCTAGCATTTTATATTTTATACTTTTATTTTCTTTTTCATTTTTCTCAATAATTATTATACCTCTTGATAACTTGTGAAGTCTACCCCACCACTGCTATGTCTTTTCTCAGTTCTTCACACCAACCCATCTTTTCATTAACCAATATAATTTATTTAAATTTATTTTTGGAAAAATTTATTTTCTTTATACAAACATTTTCTAATATAATTTTATTAACTAAGTTTTTTAATATCAATTACTTTATTTTAGATCATATTTAAAAGATACATTTAAATTTTAAAAATATATTCACAAAAATATATACGAGACTTAAATGGATTTTGATGTAACACTCCTACGAGGCTGGTGTTACTATTTTCTTGACTAATTGCTTAATTTACCTATGATACCATGATTGGTTGAAACTATAATTTTAAAATTTATTTATTTCTCAAATTTAAAATTCATCCAAGTTTTCATTACATAAAATCCATAAAATACATCTATTGTTTATAAGATCTTACAAACTTTATTACATCAATTTATAGCATTTTCCAAAACACTCTTCCCACTAAATATTGATACGTCTCCTCACAATGTTTGTTTATATATAAAAATACGACTATTGTAGTTAAATATACAAATAAGGTGAGCTAACAAAAACATTATAATGAATAGGTTTGGTACGTACGTTAAGTGGTTTTTTCTTCAGTTTTGGTTTCAAAAATTGTTAAAATTGTATAAATCAAATCCTTTACATTAAATTGACAGAAACGGAATTAATTCTCAATTGACGTAGAGAAGGAATCTGCACATTTTCTTCTATATCATATGTTTTTCGATGGCAAAGGAGTTTATTTTAAAAATAAAGGTGAGAGAAGAAGATGTGCAGATTCCTTCGCCATTTCAGCGGGTAGTTAATTCCGTTTCTACCTATTTAACGGAAAGAACTTGATTTATATAATTTTGACAATTTTAAGACTCAATGTATGCACTTTTAAAACTGGGTACTGAATTGAAAAAAATCATTTAACATAGGAACTAAATAAGCTATTAAGCCTAATCAATAATATACATTAATAATAATATAAATCATTTCTTAAACCTTTCATAACTTTGGTGTCTCACAACTCCATTGTACTCTATCAATTGTCAAGCAATTATAAAGTCAATTGTCTTAAATAATAATTCGAAACATATTATCATCACTTGTTCAAACCATAACATTATAGTATATGATACAACCACGAATGATCTCAGCGTAAGGAATTATTTTGTAACTCTTATATATAACCTATCAACAACAATTCATCACTATAACAGTTACTCATCCAACTTATCACAAGTTTTTTCTAAACAAATTTCACTTTCCATCACTCTTATTCAGAGTTTTTTCAGTGAAATATAAAGGTGTTACTTGTCATCACTCTTTTCTAAAGAACTTTCTCCCTGTGTTATTTTTCATCATTCTCTCATCAAGAGCTTATTGAGTAAAGTTTATATTAGATACAATTATGCAGAATTATCTACCCCTATTACTCCCATCTGGAGATATTTACGATAATGTAAACACTCAAATAATAAAAATTGATACTCATATTTGACTGAGACTCACCATATATATTCATAATTTTATACAATCAAATTATATTATATCATCTCAATCACAACTATTAATAATAACTTACCTTCTTACATAACACACAGGAAAATGTCTACAACCACGTACTAATAACAATAAGATAAATTAATAGTGGAAAGGACTATGTCAATATTATACTACCATTATATAAAAATCTCAGAAGAACCTATAAAAATGTTATTTAATATCATTATACCTTATACTTGATAGAAAAAAGCGTTAAAAAAAACAATAAGACGAAAATAAGTATTGTTCTTGAAAGTTTAAGTTTGAATTCAATTTATGAGAGTAAATTAATTGTGAGAAAATACATTATAAAAATGTTAAATATTGTTTCAAAATTTAAGATATAAAAGGTTTCGTGTTGGAAGACTTGTTTATATATTTAGTATGAATTTTTCTTCTTTTACAATTTGATTATTAAGATATTTTATGACTATAAAAAACATAAATAATCAATTAATAAGTTCATTTCATACTATATGCAAGAAAATTCCTTTGAATTTATATGGATAAAAACATATGATTGTGTTATACATTGCTCTATAAAAATAAAAACATGGAGTTAAACATAATTATTATTTATTAAAAACACTTTCTCCAAAAGTATCTCCAATATATTATTAATATACATTATCTACACATCAAGTATATGTTACTTTAATACTATTTTTTAATTCATCACCTCATAAAGTAATCTGATAAGAATAATATAGTATTATTTTTCATTAATTTTTTTAATCTTAACTAACACTTATTTTTAATAAAAAAAATTATCCATCATTTCAAATTTGTAACCATACATTTGAAGGAAGAATCCAGTAAAAGAATGAAAAAGACATATTCCATACCGTTGGGGAGATGTTTTAAGTTAAAGAAAATGTTTCTCATAAAAAAAATGAAATGATAAGTATATATAAAATTGAATATGTTGTTAAAAATGTTTTAGTTAAGCCCATCATCAATATAAGTTTTATTATAACAGAAAAAGTTTAGGTCAAATTAGTCTTATTAATTAGTTGGAGGAAATTGAAGAAGAAATAAATAAATGAGTTTATAAGTTAAAAATAAAAATAATATTTATGTTATCTAATTATGAAAATATTTAGATCAAATTAAAAAGAATTGAATATTTAACCGAATAATATTTTTAATAAAAAAATTAATTAAAATTATTCAAATTTTATAAATACTTAAAATTTAATTAAATTAAAAACTGTTTAAAATGGAAGATTTGAAATTCATGAAATGTTGTAGTTTATTACCAGGAAAAAAAATGTGGAAATATTGAGATTTGTGAATTTATTGCAAAACTTGAAATAGTCATGAGAAATGTGAACTTCTCTTGACATGGCATTGATGAATGAGATAGAGAGAAGGGATAGTTTGTGCAGATATCTCTCGTGATGCTTTAATCTTTGCACCCCACCACCAATTTATTTTTCTTCTTTTTATCACGTATTATAATATTATTGCGTAATTTAAATTGTTTATAAAATTAAATAGGTAAACAGTAGATTAAGTATTGATATATTTTATTTTTAAAGTAATAAGAAAAATTGTCATTTTAGTACTAAATTTTTTAATTCTGTTAATTTTATCTTTTAAATTTCACAAGGGAATTTAAGATATATTTTGTCTTTTTTTTTTTAGTTTTCACATCTGTTTACATAATATAAGAGTCGACAGGTGTTTTAAAATAATAAGACTATTATTTTATTTTAAAATAATTTAACAATATAAATAAAAATTTTTAAACTTGTCTTATTATTTAAAACAACGTTTATTTTTTTAAAACTCTTTCTCTTTATTTTTTCTCACATCTCTTTAAAATTGTCCATCCCTTGATAATATGTCCGGAAGTTCTTAGGAGATTACACCTGAGTTGACTCTACTTCTACCTGATCAGTTATTCGTTTAGAGCAAGTAAGTTTATACTCCTTTTTTCTTGTTACTTTCGATTCATGATCATGCATAGAAACTATTTTGCACACATCAAATTGTCTCCCTTCCTTGATTCTTGGTTAATTGAAGTCCTAAGGGTTCTTTTCGATCACCCTTCGATGTTTCGTATGTTTTTTCTAGAAATTCTTTGCGTTTCAAGCAAGCGATGTAATGTTCTTAGAGTCAAACAGTTTCTTGTGAGGTAAGGAAAGCTAGATGTTTACTTTTAATTGATGTTGTGTAAATGAGTTTGATGCTTGTATGTTTGCTAAATTGATTGAGTTTAGAATTTCAAGAATTCTGTTATGCTAATTTAGGCAATCAAGTATGTTTAGTTAATTTGATGGTTTGTTCTAACTATGGTTAAAGTTGTTATGTTGCTGCTGCTATGAATTACATCTTATAAAGTTGTTTGGATGGTTCTATTTGACTACCAAGTTGTTTAGAGTGGTGAATGATCAAATATCTGGGTTTTAAGGCTAAAAAGGAAGGGTTTTAATAGGTGAAACTGTGAGGTATGTACTGGTGTGAGGAAATAGTTTTTCTAAGTCTGTTATGGGGTCGATTGAAATTTGTTAAAAGTATGCTTTGGGTGGAACCAATAAGGGTGGTCAATGGTTAGTGTTTGAGTGGTTTTGAATGGAAATTAAAGGGTTGCTTAGTGAAATTTTGGAATTGAATTAAGAAGTTTAAGGTTTGTTTTTAAGTTATTTAGGGCTTGTTTAGGCCTTTAGTTTGCTGAAATTGGTGTAGGAAGTGGTAAAAGTGAGTTTAGGTAGTATAGAATGGTCAATTTGGGTTTGGAGTGGTCAATTCAAGTTAGATGTATGTTTTTGATGTTTCCCAACGCCTAACAGTATTTAAAAATCACTTAAACTTGTGTAGAGGGTCACCAAATTCAAAATATGAGAGTTTTAAAACCTGGTGCAGCGTTGGGCACTCTTTGGGCACCCTTTTTCCGAGAAGATCACGCCTTTTTGCGAAAGAAACTCGCTTTAGTGCCCCTTGGGCGTTCCCTGAGCGCCATTGCACTAGTTTTGGATTTTCAGGTTTCGGAAATCTCAAATTTTGGGTTCTGGGTATTAGATTTGGATGTTCTTTAGGTCGTTTTAGGGGTTTTGGACCCTTTTGAAGCTGTTGGTGAAGGTTTCCAAGCCATTTTCCTTGCGTAGTGTGGGTATCAAGCTGTTATGAAGAAAAATTGTATTATTATGTGTTTTCTAATTACTTGTTATGGTGTTTCTAGTTCTTTAATGTATGATTAATAGTTTCATGTATTGGTATACTATGTAAAAGTGAAAGAAAATGTGTATAAATTATCAAGTGGATTCAAATTTGTGAAGGTTAGTTCCAAGGTGAAACTTCTTGGTATGGTTTCAAGTGTTGTTAGAATGAATGCATGTAACTCAGTCTTAGGGGTTATCCTGATACTCTGATGGTCATACATTCTCAAATAGAGAAGTTTGACGCATGTAATGAGAGTAGCAGGAGGTATTAGTCTAGGCGCTTCCAGTATGGTCTGTGACGTGGTACAGACTAACCTTGTGATGTATGGTAGGTGAAACCTATTTGGCAAGGGCTTTGCAAAGCAGTAGTGGTCACCACAAGTGCATAATCCGGCATAGCTCGACATTCATTATTGGTCCGGACAATCTAGTCTAGGTCTATATATATTAGGATGTTTGACTTGAATTATATTACAATTGGTTCTTGTATGAATTGTGTTAAGTTTATATGCATTGTTTTTGAATTTAGCTTACCCTTTTGTTTGTGTTTGCTGTCATGTTTTTTTGGTTTGGTTTGACTATAATCATTTGGTAGGTGCAAGCAGGGTGTGATGATGTTTCAGTTGAGCAGACCCTTAATGAAGATGTTTTTAATGCTCATTTATAGTAACAACTTCATTTGTTTTAGTTTTGTTTTATTTTGTGGTTGAGATCACCATTCCTGTGTATAGTTTTGATACAACTATATTGTATATAAAGTTTTAAATTTATGATTATTTTGGATTAATGTAAATTATATTTTACAATCCTTTATCTCTCTGATCTTTTATATTAAATATGTGATGACTATTGTATAATTTTATGCTATATTTTTTGATGAGACAATGATATTTAGACAATATTTTTTTGACAACATTTGAACATTGATTACGTGTCAATCTGTGATTGGTCAAATATTACTCCACAATCAATAATAATAATCATAAACATTATTGTGGAGTAATTTTTTACCAATCACAGATTGACACGTAATTAATGTTCAAATGTTGTCAAAAAAATGTTGTCTAAATATCATTATCCTTTTTTATGTTACATTTAGGAGGAAATATTAAAATTAAAAACCACAATTGTTTTGAAGATTAATTATATATTAATGCTAATTTTTTTAATCAACCCATCTAATCATTATCAAAGATTAAATATGTATTTTATCATGTTAATCATTAATGAAGTTTAAAGATATTAACATAATTAAAGATTTTGTATCAAGAGTGTATTTTTCCCTTTTTATATTAAAATTAAATATATTAATATTTATGACATGCTATTTAATTAATTACAAAATATAAATTATATAACAAAAAGTTTTATTTACTATAATTTTAATTTAAATAATTTTAGAATATTCATATATATATATATATATATATATATATATATATATATATATATATATATATATATATATAGAAATATCTAATCATACGATTTTATCAATATTACACAATTAATAAATTTATATAATTTGTTTTCAATCTAACTATGAAAACACATTTTCACTTCATCATGATCATGACTAATCATGTTACATTTTGAATGAAATAACAATAATATATTTATTTTTTTATATATAAAAATATATTTTATATAAATTCTAATCTATACAATGGGCTATTAAATAATTTTATATATATATATATATATATATATATATATATATATATATATATATATATATATATA
>NC_028352.1:7446357-7465474 GCF_000741045.1 Vigna radiata var. radiata | reverse complement strand
TATAATAATATATAATATTTCATATTTAATATTGGTCATAGTTAATATGTCTTATAATAATATATAATATTTCATATTTAATATTGGTCATAGTTTTTTTAATCATATAAATATAATTAATACGGTGTGAGTGTTATTATCTTCTTCACAAAATATACATTCACTTTATAATTTATATAAAATTTAAGGGGAAATTAAAATTGTATAAGTCATAAATTTGACATAGATTAGTATTGTCCAAACGGTTTAGAACTCGTGAATGAACAACTCATCACAAATTCAGACTGAGTTGAATTAAAAATAATTTGAAATATCAATACAGATCAAATTTGAGTCCAACTTATTAAGAAACTGACACACTTGAGTTTAACTCATTGTGAATTTACCTAATCATTAATTTGTATTTCAATATTATTAGTTAACACTTTTTTTTATGGTATTGGAGATGAAAGATAAAATAGAAAATATTTCAAGAGAGCAAAACATTCTGGATTTATCTCTTAAAGACTCTACTATCATAAATAGATAAATAACACAAAATTATTAATGTTAATACTTATTTGTTTTGCTTTTTAGTCTTGATTTTAAATTATATTTGGAGTCTAAGATGATTTTGAATTATATTGTATTTTTATTTTTATTTTGAATTGTATGTTCAAATTTAATACAATTTTAAATTAAAATTATTTAAATTCAAATTATAAAATATTTGTTATTTTTTTTAATTGAAAAAATAATTTGTCATAAGTTATTAAGACAAAACGTAATTCAAATTCTTTTAATTCGAATTAATAAACTGAATTGAATTGACTTATTAAATAATAATTATTTAATAAATCAAGTAAAATAGTCGTTTTGAGAATAATGAATGATGTTCAAATTGTTTATACAACTCTTTTACACATTCTAATAATAATTTGAAATGTTATTTAATATATAAAAATCAAGAAAAATAAAAATATTATATTTATTTAGTTGTAAAATTTAAAAATTAAATTGTATAGAAAGAATTTAATTAAAAAATTCAAAATCTGTATCTAATAATATATTTAATTCTAAAACTTATTATAATTTATATTAAGATTATTATATTTTAATAGATATTGTAAAAGAATATTAATAGTAGGCCTTACTAAAAGAAAAAGAGGGAATAATAATCCCTGACGATGCTCCGTTTAAGCAGGGCAACAAATTGTTTGTTTCTGATTTTTCTTCGTAAGGCAGGTAATAGAATTTTGAACTCCACGGTTTGTCTAGGAAAGAAAGAACAAAATAAACAGGAGAAATGGATGGATAAAATATCTCTCTTAAATTCCAACGTTCACCATCACTCCACACTCAACTCTCACACTCTTTCCTTACTCTTCCCTTTCCAAATCTCACACATTTTCCATTTTCCATTTTCCATTTTCGCTCTCACTTCCATTCGCGTGTAAAACCCTAGCACCTTCGCTTCTTCATTCCTGCAAATCCACGTGCCAGATCTGCAACCGTTAAGCTATGCACACCACTGCGCATACCGCATAGCATATAGCTTGTAACAAACATGTCCAATTCTGATTCTAACAACCGTAACAGCCTGGCTCCGTCGCCGCCGGAGCCAAAGCCAATGCCGCCTTCTTCCTGGGCCAAGAAAACAGGTTTCAGGCCCAAATTCTCTGGCGAGACCAATGCCACCGATTCGGGCCCGATAACCATCCCTACGCCCAACGTCGATATTGAGGCCGGTCGCGTTCGAACTCCGGCAACTACTAACGGCGTCGCACAAGGCGACAAGCCTCCCGTTCCGGTTCCGCCTCGGCCTTCCATGGCAAAGAAGCGGGGAGACTCCGACGGCGTGCCGAAGAATTCGGTTCCGAGCACCAACGGACAGGCGGCGGCGGCGGAGCAGCCACCGAGGAGAAATACGAGGCACGAAGAAGTGGTGGACGGCTTGCCGGTGGAGGTCGACGAGTTCGTGTCAAGGCACGCTCATATGAAGTACGAGCTCAGAGATTCACCTGGTTTAGGTATTGAAATATTTTTTAATTTGGATTTGAATAATTGAATGGCTCGTTGGTTTGATTTGGTTATGGTTGGAATTAAACTATGATTTCAATTTTCGTATGTGTTACTGTAGTTCCTATTGGCGTATACGGTGTTCAACACTACCTTTCGATGTTAGGTTCGTTGGTTCTGATTCCGCTTGTGATTGTTCCTGCCATGGGAGGCACTCATGTGAGTTGTTTTCATCAGGCTTAGTCTGTGTTTTCTTGTTGTGTGGTGTTTGGTTTTGGTGGCCAAGTTCTTGATGTGTTAGTGAGTGTAGGAGGAAACTTCTATGGTGGTATCGACCGTGCTCTTTGTCTCGGGGGTGACTACTCTCTTGCATGTTGCTTTTGGCTCCAGGTTACCCTTGATTCAGGGCCCTTCTTTTGTCTATCTGGCGCCAGCGCTCGCCATAATCAACTCCCCGGAGTTTCAAGGATTGAATGGAAATGTTTGTATCTTTACCCTTTCGTTTTATCTTTCAGAATCTAGGAATTTTATTCCCTGCAATCATGAATTCCGATTGTTGATGCTGGATGAAGTTTATATGATTCACATTTTTACTTACAAGATAAAATATGAGCTGTCTGATTTTCGTTCAATAAACAACAGGAAATCTGATTCCCAGAAGATATCGATTGCTGTCTGTATATTGTTGCAGCAGTTTCTGATTTTGTTTAGTTACTCATAATTGGGGAGCTATGTCACATTTTAAATTTTCTGATGGAATGATTGAAAAAAAAATAAATAGATGATGAGGTTTATTTCTTTATTTGCAGAAATTCAAGCATATAATGAAGGAGCTCCAGGGGGCTATAATTATTGGTTCAGCTTTTCAAGCTTTACTTGGATATACTGGACTTATGTCACTGTTAGTAAGGTATGGTTTTGGGATTTTCTCTACTTGGTTGCTTTTGTTTGATTTTACATATACACAGTTCAACTTTTCACCAAACTGAATAATTGTGCATTAATGCAAGTGGTGTGCTAAAAGCTGAGAAATTCACGTTACCCGAATCGTAAAGGTTGCAGTGGAACTTAGACAAAAGTATTGTTATGGAGGGGCAAAAATATTATCGCATAAGATTTCATTTCTTAGTTTTTTTTTTCTTTTATATATATATATATATATATATATATATATATATATATATATATATATAACTTACCTATTTTTTTCATATTTAAATCTTTCTTAAATTATTTTTTAAAATGTTCAAAAGTTGTTTAAAAAATATATATTTTAAAAAACATATGTATAATTTCAATTATATTAATTGTTAATTTTTTATACTCAAATTATTGTGAACTATATCAATGGGACATCCACCCATTTTTTTTAATGAAAACTGATGCATTATTGGTCATGAATAACATAAGTCATTTTGAAAAACAATTCATTGAGTTGAGTATGAGTAGTTAAATCAATCACCCCTTAAAACTTTTAATTTTATGAATATTTCTGAAATAAAATTAAAATCGTGACATTATTATTAATTAAAACTAACCACTTTAACTACTTTTGTCTGATATGATGAAATAAGTATTTGTGTGGATGAATTGGATATCCATTCATGAGAAAATATAAAGGAATGAATTATATTTTTATAAATAAATAAAAAATAAGTTAACAATTTAGTTTTATCTGATTCACCGAGTTTGTCACTCCTAATTATATTTAATGGGTTGAAAACATATAGAAGAAATTCCAAGATTATTGACCATATTACATATGGACTTCATACATGAATATTTATGACTGTATGAATGTTTTTAAAACTGGTCCATTCATTGAATTGCTCATGATACTAGTTCAAGGTTCAATTGTTCACTCATAATCGAACCAGTATTAACAAAGTAATATGAAAAATAGTATTAAAGAAATATAATATCACAACTTATAACACCAAAAATACAAAGAAAATATCATTCTATAGTTTAATAACATTCAAAAGTATAAAGTCGTACTTAGATTTAAGTTTTAACAAACACAAGTACACAACAATGTTCATTAACAAATAGCAGGTTTACGTGTAAAATAAAAAGGGAAATAACATTTTTTTTTCTTTTGTTTTTCTCCCCACCTTTTAATGAACAAAAAAAAAATGAAAATGGCCTCATATCAAGCATTTTTCAATAACCCAATATAAATCAATCTTTCGGAGTTTTGACCAGTTTTTTTTTTTCTTTGACTGGTTATTAGTTATATGATTTAATTTAGGCCAGACACTACACTGACATTCCAGTGAAACACACACACATATGTATATATACATGTGTTTGTGTACGTATATGCAAAGCTTGCATTAACATATCCTGACCCTGTTGTACCTTATATTTTAAAAATGTTTCTGTATCCCTGACGCAATCATCGTACTAGTTGAGCTAACTCCTGACAGCATTTCTTATAATAAATAATTGAAAAATTCAACACTACAGAAGGTTATATAAAATTTAAATACGGTCTATAATAATATTAGTAATGGTGTTCTCATGCTAACCATCATTAGATGATGATTTATGTAGATCTAAAAAATTTCTCCTCTTCCATAATAGAACTAGTGAATATATTAACCAAAAATTGCTAGATAAGCAATATACTTTTAGAATAGCTTGAGTATTTTCTGTTGGTTTATGGTATTGATACTGTCAGTTCCCATAATTAAGATGTTGAGATAATTGTACCATCAAAAAGTGTTTTTTTTTTTAAAAAAAGCTTTACGTATACCTTCTTTGAATATGATTCCTCCCACCAATCCCACCTATACAACCCCCCCTTGTTGTTTTATGCAATATGAAACTTTGTCCTTGACCTTTAGTCACAACTTAAAATTTTCAATCCTTTCGTCACAATTTAAAATTAAGTCACTTCATTGCCTGAGTTGACTGAAATAAAAACATCAAATTTCGGTCTTACTTTCTGTTCGGTGTAGTTGATAATGAGCCTCATTTTATGTGTTTCCTTACAGGTTGATAAATCCTGTAGTTGTAGCCCCAACTATTGCTGCTGTTGGACTTTCATTTTACAGTTATGGTTTCCCATTAGTTGGTACATGTATTGAGATCGGTGCAGTTCAAATATTAGTGGCTATTGTTTTTTCTCTTGTAAGTTTGTTTAATTGACCTTGAGTGTTATTTCTTTTAATATAGATTCACTCATTTATTCTTTATTTAAAAAATCCTGGAGTGTGTATAGTATTGCGTGGTGCACTGGACTAGAATTTGTAATCTTTTATTTCTTTATTTCCACAGTATCTTCGTAAGATATCTGTTCTTGGGCATCGCATATTTCTAATTTATGCAGTAAGTTGACTGCTACAATATCTTACGTAACTCTTTAGTCGTTGAAATAAAATTCTGGCTTTAGCAAATGATTTCTGTTTTTTTTGCCTAATTGCCAGGTTCCTCTGGGACTGGCAATTACATGGGCATTTGCTTTCTTGCTGACTGAAGCCGGAGTATACAGCTACAAAGGGTGCGATATAAATATACCTGCCTCAAATATGGTTTCAGAGCATTGCAGAAAACATTTTTCAAGGATGAGGCGTTGTCGGGTTGATACATCTCAAGCATTGTTATCCTCTCCATGGTTTAGGTTTCCTTATCCATTACAATGGGGTACCCCTGTCTTCCATTGGAAAATGGCTCTTGTAATGTGTGTGGTTTCCTTAATCTCATCAGTAGATTCGGTGAGTTTCTTGTCTTTGTCTTCCTGGGCTGTATTTCTTGTCTTTCTCTTCCTGGGCTGTATTTTATCTTACTCTGAATATGTTGATCTTTTGATATATGCTATTTCAGAAAAAAAAAAAAAAAACTAGGTATCTTCGGGCCCTTATAGCATCTTCATAGCCATTTCTAGCATTATTGTATTTATAAGTGTAAATGATAGATATAAAGTCGGTTATCTTTAACCTGTTCTCCTCTGTTTTTCAGTCTATATAAGGCTTGTATTCTTTGTATTTTCAGTAAGCTTTTATGAAAGTATTTTCTTTGCCTTTCTTCTCTTGTTTCCTTTAACAATAAGGCTTCTCTTTTTCTTTGACGTGGTACAGGCTTTGATGGCAAATTGTGATTTGTATCTAGTACCAACTTCATAACTTTGTTCTGGTTGTATTGTATTTACAAGACCATCCTTTTTCTTGGATTTGCACCTACTACTATGATATACATTTAATAAAAATGCTCCTTTGGAGGGTAAAATATTAACCTTGCATATGCTATTGTAAGTTAATTTTTAACTGAAACTTTGTCAATAAAGGTGAAAAACTTTTGCTATTGAAATTACACATCATGGGATGCAAACTTAAAATTCATGATTTTCAACTTGTTATAATTTATATGATCACTGTCTTTTCTTTTGCCCATTATCTATTAGCATCAAGTAAACACCAAGTGTAAGGTGAGTAATATTGCATTGGTTCTATCTCAAGACTTAGGACATTGCTCAATCAATGACAATAAATATTTAATTGATAAAGTTTCAAGAATTTTGATGCTGCAAGGTGGTTATCAAATAAAAATATGTGTTGCTCTAGTTGAGAACAACGGTATAATATCTCAAGTAAAATGATATGTTCCTTGTATTTTTCTCTGTATGCAGGATTATAAGAAATCATTGTACCGTGTCATTGATATTTGTTTACTTTAATCTTTCCAGGTTGGCACATACCATGCATCTTCGTTATTGGTTGCATCCAGACCACCGACTACAGGAGTTCTTAGTCGAGGAATTGGCATTGAAGGTCTTTCTAGTGTCTTGGCTGGTCTGTGGGGAACTGGAACCGGTTCTATAACTTTAACTGAAAATGTTCACACAATTGCTGTGACTAAAATGGGAAGCCGCCGGGCAGTTCAACTGGGAGCATGCTTTCTGATAGTGTTGTCTCTTGTGGGTAAGTTTCTGTAATTTTTCTGCGCTTGGATCTAGTCTAACCTTCTTCAGATTTACACTTATTCTTTATCATGAAGTTTCTTTGGTTTCCCAGTGATTCTCAAATTTCATTTTTCTGGTCTGCAGCAATTAGAACAATTATTTTATGTGAGACATATAATGTTTGTAAACATCATTCTGGAAATCAAGCTTCCAGAAGAATTACAGGGTGTAGAATAAAAAATTGCCTTATCGTAGTTCATTATGATGTCCAAACTGAATTATAAATCTAATCCTATATAAGTTCTTGTCCAAATAAATGCCTACTGCTATTTTCACTTGATCAATGATTTCCTAATAAGTGAATAAAGAAATATGTCTTTTGGGGCAAAATTTGATTAGTGCAAAGTTTCCAAATATATCAATTTGAGTAGTGTTAGAAAAATGGTCCAGCAAGAGGGGGAGGGGGTTGAACTTTCAATCGGGTTTGAAATTTACTGAGAATTATTTCCTTTGAGTCAAATGGTTTCAATGATCAACAAAGAACTTCCCTTTTATAAGATTGTAAGGTACGACGAGGTCTTCAAATCAATACGCAGTTTCAGCTATTGCTGTATCAGGTTTAAAAATCTTCACATTTTTAAGAAAACATGTCATATGCCCCAAACTTATGAGTTCAAGGGGTAAAGAGAAAGTAACGTAATGAGATTTGTATATTGGTTCACTTTTAACCATTCTAGTCTTTCAATCAATTGATTAGGATTCCTCCAAATTTTCAAAAGTTTATAAACACACTTCACAGGCAAAATCTTAGAAAGTTTAACCCCGAAAGTTTCTTGAACCCCAAAAGAACACTTTCAAATTCACTTATGAAAATCTAGCATAAGTTATACACTTTAACACAGCCCTGTCTGAAAGATTTATAAACCCACCATGCAAAAGAAAAAGTTTAGAATATCATCTGAGTAAACCCTCACAAGCAAATCACTAATCTTTCATAGGAATGTTGAACTTCTTTCATCTTAATCCACAAAGATTTCTTGATATACTTTTGAAAAGATGTTAAACCACTGTTTAAAAACTTGATTTCTCTCTCAAAAAATCTCGTTGATCTTTCTGTGAAAACGATTTTATGTGGAGAAAAGGGAGTTTTCAAACCTTTTATAGTTGTTGGCTGTCGAATTTAATGTTAGAATGCTCTTGTGACTTCTGAAGGAACAAAGCCTCGTGCATGTTTATAAATTAAAGTAATTTTAATACATTCATTATTTGATCAAGCTGATTTAATGGATTAAACCAGACAACCTCCACCTGTTACCCTTCTGTCTTTTAGTCTGTTAAATCTAACAAAATAGAAACTTTTTCTTCCCTCTAATATCATCATCAAATGTAAGAAGAGGGAAAAATTGAAGCATTTCAAAAAAGTTGTCACAAAACAAAACATATTCATTAATGGATTAGACATTAGAGCAACACATTGAATTCACTCAAAGCATGGAAAACTAATTATTTCTTGCTAATTGAAGTTGTGCAATTTATTCCTTGATCTCAACAATTTGCTGCTTGAGATTTTGAAAACTAATAGTGTAATCTTCTTGTGTTTTCGATTATCCTTCAGCACAAGATAGTTAATTCTTCTTGAGTTTTCCCTTGTCCTTCAACAAGACAGGCAATTCTTGAGAACCAGAGTTAATTGGTTTTCCATGCTTTGAGTGTGTTCTGCGTATTGCTCTAATGTTTCCTTGGTTTAAATGCCATTTGAGTTTATCTATTCTCGAAGTTTTCAATGTAATGTATGAGTTTATTTATTGAATGTTGTGTTTTGTAATCTCATTCATTAATGACAATGTTGTGTAATTTTTTCATTGCTTCATTCTTTTTCATTACCATATAATTATATTTGGTGATATCAAAAGGGAGAAAAATATTTTATTGCTTTACAAAACCTGAAGACTTCATCGACACAAAGTATATAACGATAAAGGAAAGTTTGTCATCTTGGTTCCAATGTAATGTGAGTTTATTTATTTAATGTCATGTTTTATAATCTCATCCATTAATGAAAACGTTTGTGATTTTTTTAATTGCTTCATTCTTTTTCATTAACATATAATTAGATTTGATAATATAAAAAGGGAGAAAAATATTATATTGTTTTACACAACCTGAAGACTAACACAAAGTATATAATGATAAAGGAAAGTTTGTCATCATCACATATGAAGAGTTTGTTGGCAAGTGATGCAATAACTCTTAGAATTGTTGTAGATTCAAACCTTGTATTTGACTTTTTAGATATAGTGGTCATGTGTTTTTCCTTTTATTTTTTGTTTTATACACATTAGAAAGATTTTAAATGTTCTTTTGGTAATTTCTAGTTTAATCCATTGAAGTTATTATCAAAGAGATTATATGATTGGATTTAACATAATAAAATGGAGAATGTAAATGTGAAGTTTATATGATTTAATTGATTTAATCTATTTAGAGTATGTCTTGGCAAAACTTGTTGCTAAGCTCATACCTAAAAGTTTCGAAATGATAAACTAGCTTATAGGATTAGAAGTGCTTGGTAAACTAGATGATAAACTAGTTGGTAAATTAAAGGATATAACTACATAAGTTTTATTATATAAATGAAATTTATGTTTTTAACAAAAATATAATGTTATGTAATTATAATTTACATTTTTCAAGTAACTAAATTATTATTAATCTTGTTAGTACTTTTTTTTTAAGTCGTATAGACTTTTTTATTTGAAAAAGTAATTTTGTTTAAATAAGTTGATGTCATGAGTATTAATTAAATTTAAATCTTCATACTTCTCTATTTAAGCTCCTGTAACATGATTATTTTTAACAATTTTCACTCTCTAATTTTCACATTGCATCATGAAATAAAACATTAGTTATTTCAATTTATAATAAATCTTTTTTTTTAATTTGAACTACATAAAAAAATAAAAAAGCAAGCCATCAAATACTAAAATTAGTGCAATAATTAGTTGTCTAAGGGGTAGTAATGGAAGAAAATTAAACAAATTGCAAACTAGAGGCCAGCTGAAGTAGGTTGTAGTTTATAAGCTAGAAACTCTTCAATAAGTTATTTTGAGTATTCACAGCAGACTTTTATGTTGGTCAAACTATCTTAAAAGCTAGTAGTTTATTGGTCTTAAAAGACACTCTTAAAATCATTTTAATCCATTAAAATGTAAGTCTTTTCTTCAAAACTCAAAGGGCAGCAAATATAAAGGTTTGAAAACTCTCTTTTCTGTATATCAAATCATTCTAACAAATGATCAAATAGGTTTTTGTGAGAGAAATCAAGTTCTTCTACAATGGTCTAAGCTTCTTGTGATGTTAGACAATCTCAAAATAATCTTAGGTTGTTTACATACATATGATTAGATAATTTTGCAACCATTAGTATTCAGTTTTCCCTGCATTTACAAATGCTTTTCCTAAGTTGCATATTTTCAAATTACTAACTACCATAATATTTTATGATAGCAATATTATTTTAGCATCATCGTGAGATATGTAAATAACCCGAAAATGCTCAATTATATTAAAATTTGTGTTGGATTTGATACATGTTTGACTGACCCAGCTACTTTTGAGGTATTTGTGCTTCATATTTCGTTGCAGCTAAATGCTTCAATGGGGGCTTTATCTAACTGGATGCTAGTTAGCCCTTTTTGAATAATGATCTAGAGTAGAGAGATTTGTATCTTCCAAGTGAAAGAACCTATCTTGCTTTCAATTTGTCTGTTGAACATGTGTGCTTTGAAGCAGTATAGCTACTGGCATTACATAAAATCTCAATTCTAACCGAAAAGTGGTTCGAAGCTTCTCTGAGATACTTTCTCAGTTCTCCTATCCATATTTTTGGCATATAAGAGTGGTTATTCATAACCAGTGTTACCAATGCCATTTAACCACTGTTCATCACAAAGTCCATCAACCTACATAGAAACATTAAATAAGTTGTTGATTTTTCGGATGTCTGTATCCATTTTTGTGACTAAATGAGTCATAATACAGTTAGGATGTGTGATTTATTCAGTCTGCTTTTTGCTGCCTTTTCTTATGCCCATTTTATATAGTTTTGTAGTTTTATGCTCTCATCTGTGAAACAACTTCTTTTACAAATTATCTGTGCTTAATTTTGCTTATGCTGCACAACAGGTAAGGTTGGAGGATTCATTGCTTCAATACCTGAAGTTATGGTTGCAGGTCTCCTCTGCTTCATGTGGGCAATGCTCACTGCATTAGGCTTGTCAAATCTACGGTATAGTGAGGCTGGAAGCTCTCGCAATATCATCATAGTTGGGCTATCACTGTTTTTCTCTCTTTCAATACCTGCATACTTTCAACAATATGGCATTTCTCCAAATTCCAACCTGTCTGTGCCAAATTACTTTCAGCCCTACATTGTGGCTTCTCACGGGCCTATCCACAGCAAATATGGAGGGGTATGCCTGTGTCTTTTATGTTTTACTGGCATGTGTGTGATGCTTGAATTTATGTCAAATTTTCAGAAAAGATAGAAAGTAATCCAAAGGCCACTTTCATCTCTCTAGATGGGTGTATGGCTCATGAAACTCATTACATGTTTAGTTCCATAATACTCTGAATGAACGTTGAAACTACCCATGCTTAATAGGTATTTGGTTTCTTATTGTAAGGTCAAAATTGCCAGTTACTCCATAGTTTTTACCAAGTATTCATTATGTGGTGAAACTGTTAAGCTAAAAGGTATTGAATTCATTATGTCTCTGGAATTGGTATTAATTATTTTTGTTATTTTAACACTTGAATGCAGTTGAATTATGTGTTGAACACGCTTTTTTCGCTACACATGGTGATAGCTTTTCTTGTGGCTATTATTCTGGATAATACCGTACCTGGCAGTAAGGTGGAACGTGGGGTATATGTTTGGTCCGAAGCTGAGGTTGCTAGAAGAGAACCTGCTGTTGCTAATGACTATGAGTTGCCCTTCAGAATTGGTCGGATTTTTCGATGGGTCAAGTGGGTTGGCCTGTAATGTAGAACGCTTGTGTTTCTTGAGTGTACTAGTAATTGGTAATGCATCTTTGTGTTGTAAGTTATTAGATTAAACTTGTAGCTAGTTTTTATTCATTCCAAATATCTAGGTCTATTTTTTCATAGAGGCGAGAGATTAATCATTTTCAATGTATATAGACTTTTTTTTAGCTCTCTCAAAGCTTCATTTGCAAATCCTAGTTCAGACTAACTATATATAATTATAATTGTCATGAAAGGTTTGTGCTGTTGTCAATATCTCTAGTTTAATCTTCATTGCGTGTTATTTAAATTCATTACAAAAAATGCTGTGAAACGATGCAAGCCTATGCATGTATTTGCTAAAATCATGGTTATCAAACTTTCAAGTTAACTTTTAAACTTTTACGAGTTTACGTTTTCAGACATGTCTTCCGAATTAATTCGGAAGTAAATTCTTTTCTGCGTAAATTCGGTAGAATTAATTGTGAAATCGATAGAATCGTGTAGAATGAGTGATTCTATGAACTTGAAAGGGGGAAAAATTAAGAAAAACAAGATCGTTTGGTTTTTTTTTATTATATATTTAATGAAATGTATCAAAATTAATGACAATAATCCAAGTATTTATGTTTTACAATATTTATTTTTATGAACTATATATCTATAAATTTTATTTATTTAAAGTTATATAATTTTGTAGACTTATTTGAATAAGATATTATTTATATAGTATTTTTCATCTGAAATAAATTCTTACGAGTTTACGAATTGAGTTTACGAGTCGAGTTTACTCGACTTTCACGAGTTTACGTAAACTCGCGAGTTTGATAATCTTGACTAAAATCATTTTTTATTTTAAATTCCCTAATTAATTGGATATGTATTGAAACTGTGTTTTCGATTTGAAAACAAAGACAAATTCAATGTCCATTAGACATAGATTAGATAAGATACTTTTTATTTGTCTTGGGAGAAACCATATTACTTTCTCTATAAAGATATATTTGGTCCGAACTTTGTTGAGGAATCATTGATTAATCCTCTACAAGGAAATATTTATGTAGGTCATGCATGAATGAGAATCTTCAACTGTGTATTAGACGGAGTATTCTTTTGTTGTGCCTTTAATCAATACATTTGTGGCTAACTTTAGAACTTTCAGGTTAATTTTGGTCATGATATCTTTTTGGTGGCTTCAATTAAAGCATTACCAACTCATCTTTGATTAGATTTGCCAGTGAAAATGATTTAATATTTTTAATTTTTTTATTTATATAATGATACAAGTCTTTACATGGAATTATTATTAATAAATCATACATTTTATTGTCTAGTTTGTGTAGCCTATTTTAGGAAGACTAACTAAGATAGCAATTTAATCAACTATTTGTCTTATCTTAGGAAAACATAATAATATACACAGGGAGACGAAAATAAATGACCTACATCCCTCTCAAATTGATGCTATTTGGATGTGTTAATTTGCTAATTAGAAAGTAATGACGCAAATTAGAAATAACTTTTAAAAATTTGCTAATTAGAAAGTAATGATGCAAATTAGAAATAACTTTTGTTGAAAATATTCGCAACTTAAATTTACTTCTATGTTTAGTTTGCTAATGTGATACTAAAATAGCAACAATATGAACAACTTATATTTCAACAAGAAGAGACATTGGATCAATTGAGGAAATTCAAATATCAGACGAAAAATCATGTTCTTATTTCAAAATAAGTAGCAATCATGATGATATTTTGATTCAATAGATGCTATATAAATTTGTATCTGTTTCTTATTTTTCCACGGGATCGACGAGGAGCTAAGAATTATACACCAACCATCGACGGATCATCGAATATCAAGACATTCAACTCAATCAATATCACTATAAATAATAAATGTAAGACTTGTTTCAATGGAAAAGAATAAACCTTGTTGACAGATTGTTTAAAGTAGCAAATTATATGATGGATTGTTGTTAAGTGTATAGCAAGGACAATGTGTAAACACACACACTTCTTTAAATGATATGTCAAGTAGTACATTGATCAAATAATTAAGACTATCCATAATTATTGATAAAATAAAGGATAAGAAAAAAACACCCTCATTGTAGTAATATTTAACATTAACTTTAGAAGTAGTATACACCAAATTAGCTTGATGGAGAAATGTACCTCAAAACTAAGATCGTGATTTGAACCTTTTGATTAAGTTTCTCGATGGATGTCTAATCAAAGACAATAATAACCATATCATCGTAAGGAAGAAAATGAACAATTCTCAAATTGTCATAGGTGTGTAATGGAGAGGAAGTTTTGTCAATTGTCATTTGGAAAACAAGTTTAGATGTCTCTAATCATAATGAATTCCATATTTTAGTTTTTACCTAAGGCAATGAATCGAGTTTTATAACAGTTAAAATCATCAATTTAGTTTTATATAACACATGTTAATACCTTATAAATTTGATATGGACGAGAAATCTCAAGCCAAATTTTCTTTAGTTGGTATGCATACTTTGGCACTTGAATCTGCTCGAACATTCATTGAATCTGAGGTTGAAATTGACTCCTCTGCCTATAATGTGGCAATCTATGCATATGGTTCAGCTGGAGATATCAACAAGGCCTTGAATATATATATGAAAATGCGGGATAAGCATGTGGGACCTGACCTTGCAACGCATATATATCTGGTTGGTTGTTATGGAAAAGCTGGCATGGTTGAAGGTGTGAAACGGGTATATAGCCAATTAGAATATGGAGAGATTGAGTCAAGTGAGTCTTTGTACAAGGCTATTATAGAAGCCTGTAAAATTTGCAATAGAAAGGATCTTGCCGAGTTAGTTAGTCAAGAAATGAGATTCGTATTAAACTCAGAAGAACATTCTGAAGTTGGAAGTGAAGGTCAATATGATGTTGGAAGCGAAGATGAATACGAAGTTGGAAGTGAAGATGAATATGAAGTTGTAAGTGAAACTGATTATGACGAATTTTGATACAGCTTCTTCAGGTTCCTGAGGCTGACAAGAAACTGTATGAAGACGGATACAAATGCCATTCAATTCAGGTTAGTTTCAATGTCCTCAATTCGTAGAAGAAAGTCTTGTGTGTCAAAATTTAGAATTACGTTTCTGAAATCTAATCTCCGTTCTCACTGTTGACAGAAAGAACACGAGATATGTATTGGAAGATCATCTTACCAAGTTGATGAGAATTGAGATCAATTATGGCTTGTGTTGCTGTAAGATCCCAAAATAAATATGATCAATGGAAGCGTAATACTCCGGGAATACTTCTTCGGATTTATCTGATTTAGAGGGGCATTCTGTTGACTTTTCATCTGATTCTGTTCTTGACTTGGAACAACTTAAAACAATAGGAATTTTTAGAAGTCCTCTCAAAGATGAAGCATAATGGTGCAATTGATAAGACGAGGGCTGGGTTCACAGCTCTTTGCAATCGATTATTCTGCTCTAATGACTCAAGGTATGGATTTTTGTTTTTCTGTGTTTGTTTCTGGGAAATGAGTATTGGATACTGCATATGAACAGAAAACTTGAGTAGAGAAGGATAAAAAAGAAGAAAGGAATACTCAATGCGAAGGCTACAAATGTATTCTGTGTAAATTATGAGATACAATTTTAGTTACGATCTTGTCACATGCTCACATACAATGTACTTTATGAAATGAAGATTCTTGGCTGTTATGTTCTCTCGTATATATACTACAAAGAGGAATATGTTTGTTTGATTTAAATAAGGAAGTCTTTGTCATTTTAACTAGGTCATTATATCGGAAATCATATGTTTTTGCCATTTCTTAGATGTGTATCTTCCTTTTCAGACTTCATAGAATGACAGAGGCTTGGATGGAACAACTTATGCAAAGAACTGTGGCCAAAGGACAAGTAGTTGATGACTTGCTGAGAAGAAGTGCTGCATTTATTGCTCTGTTCCTTTCAGAGCCAGAAGGCACCCCAAAGAAGCTTCTGCCATGCTGAATCAGATTAAAAACAATAGCTTCAATGGTGACCCATGCAAGTCAAAGGATTCAGCAAATGGAAATAATTCTACACGGGCAGCTGACAGAAATGTCAATCTGACATCGTCAAAGATCAGAGATGAAGCTGTCATTCCTACAGTACATGCATTTAATGTTCTAAGAGCTGCATTCAATGACTCCAACTTGTCTACTGATACATCTGGTTTCTCTGCCGAGGCTTTGATTTTGTCCATTCGTTCTTTCTCTTCACCGTATTGGGAGATTAGAAACAGTGCTTGTCTGGCTTACACTGCCCTGCTTCGTCGCATGATTGGATTCCTTAATGTTCATAAGCGGGAATCAGCACGACGGGCAATAACTGGACTTGAATTTTTTCATAGGTATGAATGTTGGATCTTCTTACTTTTAGCTATTAAAATCATGTCATATGAGAAGAACACGTACATATTTGAATCCAAGAAATTTTTTGTTAAAATTTGATTTATTACTTCATGCATTTATCCTGGAAGTTTTCACGATCTTCTAATATTGGTGCTGCTTGCAATACTCATGAATTATGTTAGGGTAGATGCCTTGCAATTATAGTTTTTAATCGTGTGCTCTATTGGTATGGCCTGTGGCCACTATTCATAAGGGGACGCTCTGTTGACAGGGAAAATCCCCCTGTTACTTGTTTTATGAGACACTGGTTCTTTTTTTTGGTATTTCAGTCTTCGAGAGATAGGGTTTCTGTTACGAGACCCACTCTGTGCCATTTGAAGTTAAGAATGAACATGAGATCAAACAGCTTTTCTAGTGAAGCTGTTACGTATCCGAGTTGGACACCTCACTATCAACGCTCAGAGTGAACCAAAAGAATAGTAAATGAATGAAAAGATAATGAACGAATGAATTTTTTTTATGAATGAATTTTTTTTATTGATGGTGATAAAACTCTGAATAAACAATAATAAACAAGATAATTGAGAGCATAACTTCTTTCAAGTTGAAAGCATAACCTCTCTTACAGTACTATAGCTTCCTGTCAACAAAACTCAATGATCAAAAGTATATCCTAAACAATAGCGTCTAGGCTGGAATATTTCCCTAAGATATAGCTCTAATTATTGTAATTAACTTGTACTGAATATTTCCTTAGGATATAATTTTATTTACAATTATTTCTAAATATTTTCCGCCTATCCTAACTGGGGTTGCTCCAGTTAGGATAGTCACTTTTCAACCGATTGGTTCCAGCTCTTCCATTCGGTTCCAGTTCTTCACCACCTTCCATCGTTTGGCTTGCTTTCCCCTGCCTCCTACCGTTCGGTTCCAGTTCTTAACCGCCTTCTATCGTTTGGTAGCCTTTCCCTTCCTCCTACCATTTGGCTCCCTTGCCAACTATCCTATCACCCAGTGTCCTATCAGAAGCACACCTCGGTTTCCAGTAAACATGTCCATTTCTGGAAAATGACTAAAGATTGTTCTTTCTGTTAGGATATTTATCCTATTTATCATGATTATATTGTGTCTAGGGTTACTCTAATTATCATAATTATATTGTGTCTAGATTACTCTAATTATCATAATTATATTGTGTCTAGGTTACTCTAATTATCATGATTATATTGTGTCTAGGTTACTTTAATTATCATGTACTCTTGTATCAATTTATTATTATAAATAGAAGATTATGAGAGGAATCAATCAAGCCCTCTAGAATTATTTTACAGTTTAATTCTCAAGTCTTTCTATTCTTCAAGTTTTTCTTACCTTTACAATACAAAAAGATGAGCTTGCATTGACCTTGACACCAAATGCTCTTTAAAGTTTCATCTAATTGATTATTATTATTCATTATAAATATTTCTGACAACAGGACAACTCTTTTAAGCTTTAAGTTCTAGTAATTCTAGTGAGTTCAATTTCAGGGTACTACTCGGTTAGATTATCTGTATTATAAAATTTTTAAATTATTCATAATACAAGTTAGGTATGCAGTTATGCTACCATAGTTGAAATATGACATTGATTTTTTCATATAGATGTAGACTTATTTTTACTTTGTTAAGCGCGTAGAGAAGTTTGTTTATTCATATTATATACATGCATAGAAAGTATATTAAATTAAGAAGGTATTGAGATTGAATCCTCAAAAGGAAGAGTAAAAGGTAGACAAGTAGAGGAAATGGAATCACTTTTTACTCCAAGTCTTATGATCAAACATGTATTGTAAGTAAATTCTCTTTTTTTACATTAGGATGGAATTAATGAATTTGGTAAAAAGCTGTTGGTTAAAATAAGTTCTGATCCTGATAATTTTGATGATAATTCAAGCATCGATCTGAATTTTGGAGGTAAGGGATCAAAGAATAAACTCCAAGGACGTATAAGAATTTTCTATAGAAAGGCGATGATTACTGTTTAAGACTAATAAGCTGGATCTTAATCTTTTTATGATAAATGCTAGATTATAAAACTCTGGGTAAAAACTAACCTTCATGGAGAAGGTTATGAACATTTTGGCATCAGAGAAGCATTACAGATGTACAAATTTTCTCTCTCTTCCATGTTAATGGTTTTCAATTTATTTTTTTTTTCTTTTTTCTAACCAGTCAAATCATGCGCTGCTTTTTCAAAGTATACAAATAAAAATAAAAAAATGAAATTTTATGATTTGCCAAGATTGAAGCAGAAAAGGAAAAGACGAAAGAAATGAAAAAGAGATGAAAAATAAAAATGTTTAAGTTTAGAGAAAGAGAATAAAAAAAGAAAAAAATTATGATATATTTAAGTATATTTAATTAACGTGGAAAACTAATTAGATAAAATAATAAAATAAAATTATCGTTAATTTAATGTTAATGAGAATGAGAATAAATTAAAATTGAAAATATTCTAACACGCATAAAGAATAAATTGAGGAAACAAACAGGCATAAAATATTACAGCAACAACATATCATATATTAAAGAAAAAGAATAGTACAATCAAAATTAGAATAATACTATTTTAGTTATAACAAATCAAACTTTATAAAGCAAGTCTGTTTGGAACGACATCAACATTAATTTTCCTCTCCTGCAAATGCCATGAGTAATACTTTAGCATTTATATATATATATATATATATATATATATATATATATATATATATATATATATATATATATATATATATATATATATATATATATATATAT
>NC_028352.1:7374250-7444352 GCF_000741045.1 Vigna radiata var. radiata | reverse complement strand
ATTATTCAGAATCCAATAGTACATCTATCACAATAAATCTAATACACAATTATTCATCATAAATTAAATACCCATTGTACATTACACAGTGCAAACAGTTTCATACTAAAATTTTAGCTCAAACATCAATTTCCAGGAAATAATTTCTTCATACGCATGCATTCCATTTTATCACACAAGATCAGAATATATTCCTACAATCAATTACAATCAACACTCAAAACTAACTCCCCTTACCTCAATGCAACAGCAGATTCTCCAAGGAGCTCTACNGTACGCGATACCAGAAGATATTGCTAGAATTACCTAAGGATTCAAGAATTGGGAAATTGAGGAGAAATTCAGAACCTATTTGAAACTAGAAATTGTAAGAAAATGCTAAGAATCACATGCATCAAGGACCAAGGATTGATCAAGACCCTAGAGTTGTACTAAGAAAGGAATTATACTTACCCGTTAAAGAACAAGAAATTCAATCGGCCTAGAATGTAGCTTTTAGCTCCAGGAACGCTCAGGAACTTTCTGATCAGAAATTGAATGATCCAGTTTAGATTTAGTGTAGTGAGAAGGTAGAGGATTTTGGGGTATTTTGTTTCTAGAGAGAGAATCAGTTTTTCTGAAATTGAAGTAGAAAGGGTTTTTAAAAGTTTATTTTATATATTAGGATAAAAAAAATTAAGGTCATTACAACTTGAATAACTTTTTTACTTTACTTCTTTTAAAATTATCATTATTATTATTATTATTATTATTATTATTATTATTATTAGTATAAAATATTATGAATATATATTATCATACTATTAATTTCATTTTTTTATCTTAAAATATGTATAATAATAATAATATAATAATAATAATAATAAATATAAACATAACAGTTAGCGGAAGAATGTTCTTTAAAAAATTAATATTGTCTTTAAAAGTTTAATATTGTTTATTTAGGTTACGTTGGTTAGTAAAAGAAAGGTTTTTGAATAAGTAAATTATTAAACTTTAAATATCAGTAATAAGTAATAATTGCATTACATTTATGAAATAACATAAAAGTGTCATTTGAAGCAACATTGATAGGGACACGACAGAGGAGCATAGAAGAGAGAGAAAAAAGTTGAAGACTTTTGTTGTTAAGTCACCACTAACTTAATTTCATTTCTATCAATTTATCTATTGATTAATTTATATCACAGTATAATTAAATATAGATATTTTTAAAAGCAGATATTAAATAGAAAAAAACTTTTGAAGGGATCAAATAAGCAATTAAGTTTATTATAAAAAAAAAGTTGTTTTTGTGCTAAACTAAATTATAAACTATTTTATTTTTAATTTTATTAAATTTGTACGGTACAGTATGATTTGGCATTATCTTACCGTCCACCCAGGCCATCAATTCAGAGTGACCATCCTGGTCGTCCATCCAAACCATCCATTCAAGGCATTCTCTTTCAAGGTCAAGCTCCTCTGCATCGAGTTACTATATCGCCTAGTATGATCGAACAATGTGATTGATCGGACACAACATGGTCAGATTATCAATAATAATGACTCGTTAAGCTCTTGATGCATATTAGAATGTGATTAGGCTTTTATTAGGCTAACAAAATGTACCCTACATAACCAACCGGACCTTACCCGGCCACGAGAAGGTCCGGTCCGGCAAACGGCCACGGCCCACGGATCCCCGTTCTGGCAGCAAAGGCAGGTAAACGATCGTAGGGATAACCAGAACGGGCGGTACGCCTCAACCCGAGAAAACACCACGGTGGAGTCCGATCTCGGGGCCGGGAGTAACCTCTGTTTGTAAGAAAAACCTTAAAGAATTCTCATGAAGCCCCGCCATCACATGTTCTCTAAAAATCCTGAGAGACGAAACATATATGACCTAGGCGGTGAACCTCACTTCGCCGTCACGTCCGCATGACTGTCAATAATCATAGCCGGTCACGAACGCGTCCGTAAGAATCCAGCTGCAGGAAGACCGAACGATCAGATGCGTCATTGCGTCAGTGCCGATCAGAACTTGGGACACCGGCATACTGTAGGATCGAGAGTGATGACCAACGTCAAATCTTTTCTTGTTAAACACAATAGGGACGGCCGGCGGAGTTCACAGACTAAGGTATCATAAGCATTTGAGATTAAGGTAAAACTAAATTAGCCTCAACAGGCCTGCAATTGGGCCGTGATTAAGTTCCCACTAATCATTGGCCCATGAGAAAAACTATAAATAGGAGTCAAAGGTAAGAGGTAGGCGGACACATTTAATGCACATTTATTTCACTTTCTCTCTCTATCTCTATCTTTAATATAAAAAACTTAACCTTGACTTCAGCGTCGGAGTGCCTTTAGCAGGTATCCTGCCGAACGTAACAGGAGGACTCTCGACTCGGAGGATCAACAACGCCACCCGGAGGACTGAGACGGGCGGTCGGTAAAGAAGAACGACTCGGATTAACCCGGAGACCCACACAGTAGAAACACAAAAGATAAAGGTTCATCCCTACTACTATAAATAAAGATCCTAAGTATGATTTTAGACCATCATGCACATAATATGCATTCCTTGTTATGTTAACCAATCGGTCATATTACTAACTTGAATGTTGGAACACCTTTGATAGATTTCCACTCGCATGATTTGAATAAGGAGTAGGGAGAGTGAATAACATAACTTAGATTAAGGAAGACCCATTAGAGAATTTATCCAATCTTCAAAACAACTTGGAATACTTTGAATAAAAAACCTCAGTTCCTACCCAAATCAAAAGTTATATGAGGTTATATTATAGTTTCGTATGAAAAAAGTTCTCATATGGAATTAAAAAATAAAAAAGGAAATACTCTTATCTATCATTATTTTTCTAAAACAAGTAAGTTTTTATTAGTCATAAAATAATAAAAAGGTCATGTTTTGGACGAGAAAAATATATTTAAAAAAATTAAGTGAGTTTTTCTCTCAAGGATCATTTTAGAGATGGTAAAAGATATAAAGAATAATAAATATATACCAATAATAATATATAATAAGTATTTCAATATCATATATCATAATAAATATATACACAAAACATTAAAATTAAAATTTAATTTATATTTTATTAAATTAAATTAAATTAAAATTAATTTATAATTATTAAATTAACTTTAATTAAAATCAAATTTTGATTTATACTATATTTTATATTTTTTAATTTTATTTAAATTTTATTTTACAAATTTATAAAATATTTTTTAAAATATACATAAATATTTTTTAAATAAATATCCGATTAATAATGAGGCAAACAAAGAATCTTTTATTTTGGATTGAAGTAGACAATATCTGTGTTCTACCCGTTACTACCATCCCTAGTTCATTCCAGTGAAAGAGAGTTTAGTATGAGGTGAGACATGGGTGAGTTTGAATGAGAACTCCTGAGGATGGATTGAACCTATAATACCCAAGAAAGTGATAAGGGAATATTCTTAGTAATAAAACAAGTTTTCTTGGGTCAGATAAGTGGAGCTCTGGTCCAGTACCATGGCCCTAGGTAGCAGCTATCATTGCAGAAACACAATTAAAAACATGTTTCCTTTTACCCTTCTCAGATCTCTTTTCATAACATTTTTAAAAAATTATGTTTCAGTCATCGTTCACTTTTTAAGTATATACAATTAAGATAAAAAATATCTTTTAATCAGTACTAACAAAAACATTTCACCTAAATGTTTATAATCTGTAATGTCTTTAGGAGATTAAAAGAAATTAATTAAAATAATGGGAGAGAAAGCATTAATAAAATACATAGTAAGTTTTATAGCTAAAAACAGGAAAGAATCAGTTCACCAAACATATTTTATTTTTGCATTTCTGGTGATTATTGAAAACTAAAAAATGATTATAAAAAAACAGAAAACAATCAACAGCAAGATAAAACACAATTTAAAGATTTACAGATAGAATAAAAAGATAAAAAACGGTGTGAGTGTGGAAAATGAGAGATTGAAAGAGAAAGGGAGGGGGTAGGTGTGGGATTGACCGAACCTCCTTCACGCATACACCATCCCCTCAAGACATGTCATGTTCCATTTTCTCTTAAAAATATAAAACCACCAACCAATATATAATCTCTCCAACCCTTCCCTTTCTGCTCTCAGCTTGTTCGTTCCTTTCTCAAGAGAACACCAAGCTACACACTACACAGCCCCAATAACCAATTTCAATCACCAAACCTCACTTTTTTTTTTTTCTTAATAATAATTTCACTTCAGCCCTTTAATATGCAGACCCTCACTCCACCGTGCGCTAACCCTATCAACTATCTCAACCGCCCGTCTCACTCCCTTATTCGGGTCGCTCCGATCCGATTTAGGGTCAAATGCGGTTACGGCTTCGAAACCGCGGGTTTCTCGCAAGGATTCGGCGCGAGTCGAGCCGATTGGCAAAGCTCGAACGCCATCTTAGCCAGTAAAATTATGTCGCAGAAGGAGGATTCTCCCGCCGGTGACAACAACCCTGCCTCCGTAAACGGCAATAACGCTGCTGTAACGAATCTAAATATCGTACCTGTCAAACACGACGGTGGCAACAGCAAGCCGCTTCCTCCGAAGCCGCTTTCGATCACCGACCTCTCCCCGGCACCGATGCACGGCTCGCAGCTGCGCGTGGCGTACCAAGGCGTTCCCGGAGCGTACTCGGAGGCCGCAGCGGGAAAAGCGTATCCAAAAGGGGAAGCCATACCGTGCGATCAGTTCGAGGTGGCTTTCCAGGCGGTGGAGCTCTGGATCGCGGATCGCGCGGTGCTGCCGGTTGAAAACTCCCTCGGCGGCTCGATACACCGGAACTACGACCTCCTCCTCCGCCACCGCCTCCATATCGTCGGCGAGGTCCAGCTCCCGGTGCACCACTGCCTCCTGGCACTTCCCGGCGTCCGTAAGGAGTTCCTCACGCGCGTGATCTCGCATCCGCAGGCCTTAGCGCAGTGCGAGCACTCACTCACGAAACTCGGCCTAAACGTGGCGCGTGAGGCAGTCGACGACACTGCCGGCGCCGCGGAGTTCGTCGCGGCCAACGGCCTCCGCGACACGGCAGCAATCGCGAGTGCCCGCGCCGCAGAGCTCTACGGTTTGCAGGTCCTCGCAGACGGAATCCAGGACGATCCGAACAACGTGACACGGTTCGTGATGCTGGCTCGCGAACCGATCATTCCGCGCATGGATCGGCCATTCAAGACAAGCATCGTGTTCGCTCACGATAAGGGAACCTCTGTGCTTTTTAAAGTGCTTTCCGCGTTCGCGTTTAGAAACATTAGCTTGACGAAGATCGAGTCCAGGCCTCACCGTAGCCGTCCGATTCGCGTTGTCGATGATGAGAGCGAAGGAACCGCCAAACACTTCGAGTATTTGTTTTACATCGATTTTGAGGCTTCTATGGCGGAAGTTAGGGCTCAGAACGCCCTCGCTGAGGTTCAAGAATTCACCTCTTTCCTCCGAGTCTTGGGCAGTTACCCTATAGATATGACACCCTGGAACCCTTCTTGTCCCCGACAATATTAACATTGCAAATTTCTCCTGCATTCCTCATACTATATCATACATCCACCACTCTCCATCTTCCATTTGTCACAGAAACACCAAATTGTTTCTATCTCGTATATACTGTATGGAGTATCCAGTCGACAGTCTAAACACTGTCACTTAATTATTTTTAATTAGTTTACAATGTGTGAAAATTAAGCTGTTTCATATTTCTATTTTTATCTCGTTAAGGTTTTAATTTTTTATTTATTTTTATTCTATTTAAATTAAATTTATTTTACACATTTTTTATTTTTACTTTTGCATATTTTGGTTAAAAGAAATGGTGTTTAATATTCGTGGTTAGATAAATATTCAGTAATTGGCATCACCAAAATGGTCTCTTGCGTTTGATGTTTCCACTGGGTGATGACTATTTTATCATAGAATTTTCTGCACGTGTACGGTAAAGGGTATAAGATATTCGATTTGGCATCTTACTAGGTACTCCTGTATTCAATCTTTTTGTTCTTTTTAAAATTGAATTTCAATGATGGTTGATGAGGATTTGTCAAACGTATTCTAATATCAAAATTTAATTCTTTTATTAAAAGTATAATTTATAAATTATATATTTTAAAGGTTTAATCCTTTATAACTTCCTGCAAGATTTTTTTAATCAGGTTATTGTATTGCAAAATCTTTTAATTAGGTAGTGAAAAATTGGATCAATTTAGTTAGGATTTGTTGTTAATTTGGATAGACGTCGTTAATTTTTGCAGATGACATTAGTAGATTTTACTCGGATTATTATTGAGTTGGATTTATTTTATTTAGAAATTAAATTTTATTGAAATAAAATTATATGAAACACAATGTTTAAATAAAATACAATTAATAAATGAAAACGCAATGTTTATTTAAATGAAGAAGGCAGTATTATTTGGGGAAATTTGGGAAATTAGATGGGATTTGAATAAAATCCTAAATTGGAAGACTGGAATTCCTAATTTAAATGTGTGTCTGAGGAGAGCGAGGTTAGTATTGTTGTAGTTTCTGGAGGTTATTGTTGGAGGGTGTTTTTGTGCAACGCAGGTGGGTGCTAAACGCGAACTTGTTCGAAGACGATATCAAAGGATCATTCTTTTTGTTTGTCGACCTGCAATGTATGGTGGAAGGAGAACCGTAATGTGTGTTCACCGATTTGTCACTATGGAGAGATATGTGCGTTGAGAAATGCTAAAACTATGAAGAATCGTGAGAAGCAATTTTGGGGATGCTCAAATTATAATATATGATTGATTTCAGCTATTTGTTATGTGAAACTGTTTCTAATCATACGTTTCTGTGTTTACAGAGTGGTACTGAAAACGGTGGTTGCAACTACTTCAAATGGTGTGGTGATGTTTCGGAACACGAAATGGGGACCTGCTTGGAGTCTGAAGGAAACAAAGACAATTTGTTGAACAGTGAAGAAATGGATAGTAATAGGAAAATTTTAGCAAGTTACATAACTGTGTTTTCATTATTGAAAAGTGGATGAAGGTGTTGATAATTTTGGTTTGGATTTTATGTGTAATAAACACAGTTTTAGTTTCAATGATGATGAGAATGGGATGATGTCTTCTACGTCTGTTGTACCTTTATTCCATTTTAATGAAAATGAGAGTTGTTTGATGTGTTTAAGTAAGAAATTGAATTTTGGTTATGGAATCTGATATGACTAAAGAGAGTTGTGATTGAGTAAGAATCCGATATGTTCACATGGCTTTAGATAGATTGCTTAACTTTACAAATTGAACTTTGAAAATTCACCAATATGCAATTGTCATTTATCACGCTTGATGTAGTCATTAACTCAATTGTCATTTATCACGCTTTCCTGTTTCTCAAATACAATGGTAAGCAGTAGACTTCAGTCACTTTCATAAGAATAAATCATTGTAATAAGTTGTACATAATCATAAGCTATTCATAAATGGTTAATATGAACTGACACATAAATAGTCATTGCCATAACTTGCACATAGTCAATAACAACTGATAGAATAACACAAAAAGAAATTTTCACTTGTTCAGAGGATACAATAAGCAGTGATAAAACAACATTGACATTGTCTAAAGATTATCAAAGTCTAAACATCACTAACACACGAGTTATACAATTCTTCACATGCTGGCATTGTGTAAACATTACAATTGATCATATATCCCTTGACCTACAGCTTGATCCTGGTTTGATGATGGCATCATTGGTTGAGTTGATGGGTTAGTTTCTTCTGTTTGGTGAGAGTTCACCTCATGTGTCTGAGTTGATTTGGTGCAAGAAGTTTTGTTGTGGCCTAGTTGCTTACGAATGCCACATCTTTTCTTTATACCACCCTTCCTCATTCTTTTGTCGTCCTTGACCAACTCCCATTGCTCCAACCTTCGCTTCTTCTTTGGTCTCCCAGGCAATATTCTTTTTGGTGGAGGGAGGACATCATCATATGGGGTAATCTCCCACATCTTGTTACCATTTATTGGATACACAATTGAAGAGTATATTTGTTCATATGTTGACTTCCATAAGCAACATGATATGAAGTCTTTTGCATCTAGATTTAGGAATTTTATAACAGCTAATGAGTGGCAACATGGTACGTCAATGATAGCCCACTTCCTGCATTGCACAAATCTTGATCTAAATTCACTACAAACTTGTCACCAGCTTAGGACACATGGCAAACTTCAAAAAGCTTGTCTATAAAGTATAAATAAGGAAATTAGTAATGAATAAAACTTCACATACTAACACAAATCATAAAGAAAATTGAATAAAGGTTATTACAGAATCCAATGTTTAGTTAATTGAGACTCCAAGGTTAGCACGAAATCTAATGTTTAAACAATTATGGACATAATAATGTTGTATTTTTTACAAACACAAAGTTAAAGACTAAACATAATGAGAGATTTATAAATATTTCCGATCTTAAGTTTTCTTCTTTCAATATAATTTCTATATATAAATTTAAAAAAGAAATAATCATTACAAGTCATTTTTAGAATCATTATGAAACAATGAGAAATTTTTATCACATTGAATATCTTCATATAATATTAATTACATATCTCTTTCATGAAAAAACCTTTAATACACTTTAATTGCGTGTTAATAAATCTATCTTTAAAGATTGCTCTTAAAGCTTTAAAACCAACATTCGTAGGTCGAGATTTATGAAACCGCATTGAGAAAATAAATCTCGGAGCAATTATACAATTAAACTTGTGTAATGCGATATTGTCTTAACTTTCTCACGTTTTAACTTAAGAAAATATCCATCCAAGTTAGGAATACATCAATTTCATCCTATTTGTAGTTATTCAAAATTCAATTACATTCCTACCTTTTTTTCTAATTTTTTTTCCCTTTTACTCTCTTATCCAGCCCATCTTCAACACAACAGATAGACTTTTATAAACAGCTCTTGACAAGACTTGGAGAAGCTAAAATTGTCCTAAGGTGACTTTTTGAATTGAAAGGCACGAAAAAAAAAAGCGATAAAAATAAGAATAAATTAATTTTATTTACATAAATAAAAAGAAAGAAAATGAAACATTGTGTTAAAGAAGTGAATTTTAAGCTTAATTTAATCTTATAAAACTGACTTGTAACGTGAAATATGCAACCATTTATATATTATAAATTATCCTTATTTTCAATTAACTTCCAACACATTATTTTTATTTAGGGTTAAATATGTTTTTAGACCCTAAACTATCAAGCGATTTTGGATTTTGTCCCTCCTTGAAAGGTTTGTTCATTTTCGTCCTCTTAATTTGGAAACACGTATTTTTAGTCCTTAAAAAACAACGACGTTAAGTTTTCTCTGAGGTGACAAATGACGAGTTATGTGTGATGTCACCTTCTCTGATTGTTGTGTGTCAAGTTGCTTTTGGTAACTTCATAGCGTTCGACCTTTAACATCCTGATTACTGATTACCGTTTGACCCTTAACTCCCCTTCTCCCATGAAACCACCATTCGGTATTAATATATATATATCGTTCGACCCTTAACTCATTTCTCTTTTATTCCTCTTTAATTCCCTTCTCCCTATCGGCTACCGGTACTAGTAACTTTATATCGTTTGACCTTTATACCGTTCGACAATCAGAAACCAGAGAGTTAAGGGTCGAACAATATAAAGTTACTAAAAACAACGTGACACACAATAATCAGACAAGATGACATGACACGTGGCTCGTTGTTTGTCACCTCAAAGAAAACTTAACGCCATTGATTTTTAAGGACTAAAAATGAGTTTTCAAACTAAGAGGATGAAAATGAACAAACCTTTTGAAGAGAGACGAAACCCAAAATCACTTAATAGTTTAGAGATTAAAACATATTTAATCATTTTATTTAAACATGAAAAATAGTAAAGCAAATGAATAAAATATATATTATTTGTTATAAAAGTTATTTTTTAAAACAACTAAAAGAAATATCTTCGGCATTATAGGGAAAATAATTTGGCAAGTCTAAAATGTTGTTACATCTCATTCCTCTTTGAAAATAAATAAAGAAATTTTGGTACTTTTTAATCCCATGTTTTTTTTAAACATAGTGTAGTTAATATTATTTAGCCTGTGTGTTTGATGGATTGTTCCTTGTTTGTTTCTTGCATTTGAGTCAATCAATTGATAAATATTTTTTTTATTCACTCTTCGAAACTATTTTAATACCCGCCATGTTTGAACTCATCAACCTCCGTATGAAAAATAGTTATGTTATCACATTATTTCGAAAACACCAAAAAAAAAATTAACAATAATGATAAATACTAAACAAAAATACCCTAAGGAAAATGACGTTAATTTAATACTTTTAGTCACTAAATAATTCTTTAAAAATGAGATTTATTTATTTTATTATATATATTTATTTTGGGAATGTATAGTTATGGGTGTGTATTAATTAAGGAATAAAAATTATATTAATTATTAACTAAAGTATCTTATTTACTAATACAAGAAAGTACTTATAGTATTCGTTATGTGTAGTTTCTATTTTTTTAATTTCTCAACTTGTGCTCCTATCGAAAGACACATAACAACAACATTCTTCTAAAAAAATGAAATCAATTTAGTCCTTTAATCAATCAGTGAAAGCTAAAGTCAACCGTGTTCATCAATCTTTATATATATATATATATATATATATATATATATATATATATATATATATATATATATATATATATATATATATATATATATNTATATATATATATATATATATATATATATATATATATATATATATATATATATATATATATATATATATATATATATATATATATATATATATATTTATTTATTTATTTATTTATTTATTATGTGTGTGTATATATATACAAGACAAATGATTTTGATGCTACTTTTGAAACTGATCGTTGAACTAATTAAATTAATTTTAATGTTAACGGCTTTGAAGAATTAAGTTAACATCAATTATTATTAATATAAAAACTGAATGGATTGTTTATTCTGTCTTAAATTTACGATGTAAGCACTCCAAGCCTCCCAAGTTGTTACATTTTTTTTTGTCTTGATATTTAACATTTTAATTAATTATTTCACTAAATTTTATAAATTAATAGAGTAAACAACTTATATGACAACCACTAATGTTTTATTGTTATGTTAGCCAAAATTCTATCTTTTATAATAATTATTAAAGTATAACATAATAAGTAATCGATCATTCAAAAAACTTATCATGAATAAACTATTAAGTAATCCCGATCCTAAAACATATATATCTACTGTTTCTATAAAAATATTGTTATTATCTATCAAAATCAAACTATTTCGGAGATTTAGGTTGTATTGTATGTATCCACTTAAAAAACGACACTGTATATAATTTTAGACCTTGATATAATAGTATTGTAAGGAAGGCGAATGAGTTTTGATTTTTTATCCTTTTATAATTTTTTTTCTTTATTTTACTTTTGATTACTAGAAAATTATGAATTGTTATTTTTATAATCTTAATGTTACATATGATATTAATGAACTATTTATACGTTGAAGAAAAAAAGTGACACTTACTAGTATTATTATAATATAATGCAAATTGGAAAAACCCTTAAATCAATTAACTATTATTAAATAATAAAAACAAAAGATAATTCTTAAAATTTTGAATGGATAAAAAATTATAATAGAGACTGAGAACTGATTTTAAATTTTATAAGAATAAAAAAGTAAAAAAAAAATATATATATATATATATATATATATATATATATATATATATATATATATATATATATATATATATATATATATATATATATAAACCAATACTAAAACTATTTAAACCTTAATATTGGTTATTGTGTTGATAATGGGATCGACGTCAACAATTTTTTTTTATTTTGTTTGTCTAATTTCAAATACTCTTTGGTTTAAATCTTCATTTGGTCCTCGTATTTTTGTGTCATTCTTAAGTGGGTCATCGTTTTTTTTTCGGTCTGAATTTGGTCCTAAAACTTGTAAAAATGAATCAATTAAGCCTTCTCCGTTAAGTAATCAGTGATGCTATCTACCTGGGATGACGTGGTACATAGAAAATTAACTCAGTTATAAGGATTTAAATATGTGACATTCTTTGTATAATAACAATTCCACATAGATAAATAAAATTTTTATATTTCTCCTTATGTGGCATTGTGCATTCTCCCTCTTCATCTTCTCCATCATCATCGAGACTGAACCAAGGAGCAGAGATGTGAAAGGTGAGCTGAAGAAGAAGTAGAAGAATTCTTGTCCAGTTCGTCTTTTGCTTAGCACTTGTCTAGTCCCCTGTTATCCAACTTTCTATCACTCTAAAATCCTAATTTGGTCATTCATTATCATTCGATCCAATTTTACTTTTGTTTCTTAAATTGATCGTTGTTTAGCAAGATGGGGATATTTCGTTCAAAGAGGCCTGGATGCACCTAAATGATGAGTATTGAATCAAATACGAGGCTGAACGCCTTCCGTCGCCTCTCATCACCGATCTCAATGAAGACGGTAAGAAGGAAGTTCTTGTAGGTACCAACAACGCTAAAATTCAGGTAGGTTTGATTTAGAACCTGTTTCCACTTCTTTATTGCTCTTGATTTTCATTCAATTGTAATTTTTCGTGCTTGTTTTTGGCATCCTTCTCATTTCTAGGGTCAATGTGTGAGTGTATTGTTGGGGGGAGGTTCAACACACACATAGATATCCACACATGGTAAGACATTATCCGCTTTGGGTCAAGCCCTCACGGTTTTGCTTTTGGCACCACTCCAAAAGGCCTCTTATCAATGGAGGTATCTTATGTGTGTGTTGAACCTTCCCCCAACAGTGGTATCAGAGCCCATGGTTCGGGTCTGGTGATCGGGCTCAGACGAGTACGCCCCCCATGATCAGGTGAGCCAGGCAGGAGGCCAGTGGCAGATCGCCGGATGAATCATGAGAGGTGGGGAGAGCTAGAAATGCTCATTGTGACCATGGATCGTGAAAGAGGGCAAAAGAGAAATGCTCCGTGTTGACCATGGTGTACTCGGTGATGAAGACTTTCGCAGCGAGGGAGGAAGGAGACTATAGTCCTTTGTTTGAGGGAGGATGTTGGAGTGCAAACAAAGTCCCACATTGAGTGAAAGAAGGATTGGTCAAGGGTTTATATACACATAGATATCTTCAATGGTAAGAGGCCTTTTGGAGTGGTGCCAAAAGCAAAACCGTGAGGGCTTGACCCAAAGCGGACAATGTCTTACCATGTTTGGAAATCTATGTGTGTGTTGAACCTCCCCCAACATGTATAACACAAAAAATTCTAGTCTTTACTTGATTGTTGGTTTTGCTTGGTAATAGCTTTGTTCTTATTGGTACCACTATTGTTGGTAACTAGGTTGTGTGATTGTGGTGGGGGTCTCAGGTTTTGCTATGGCCTGTTGCTGTGGCCACCGGCACTATTGACCGGTATAAAATTGGACAGCCGCTGAAACAGGTTTTGGTTGTAGTAACGTCAGGTTGGTCTGTATAAAATTGGCCTGTTGCTATGGCCACCGACATTAGAAAATTGGGCATTTTCTTTGGGTGGTAGGGTGGGTGGAGAATGCAAGTTTTAATTGAGGCTCGTGTGAAGCAAGAAGTTGTGGATGATGTGGAGGTTGCTTTGAGAAGGAAGAGGAAGACGAACTCGCGGTGGTTTGAAGGTCGCGGCGGTTAAAGTGGTTGGAGGTTGCAGCGACGTCAGTGTGAGTAGTTTGCACCAAGGGCGACGAGCCTTGTTCGTGATGGTGGAGGGCGCATCGACGGGGACGACGAAACCTCTCTCTCGCGCGTGAGAGGGTCGAACCACCATGTCCAGTGTGGTTGATGGCACTGTAGACGTGCTGCAACAGTGACGGTGGCGACCCGGAGGCAAACGACGTGGTGGTTTCCAAATCCCTAATTCCTTTTTTAAGTTTATACATCTATGTGGAATTGTTAGTGTACAACAGATCACTCGTTCAATTTAATACACAATGCCACGTCATGTAAAAAAAATACAGCTCAACATATGTTTAACGTCGTTTGTGAAAACTTAATGGAGAGGACTTAATTGACTTAAATTTTCAAATATTTGTATCCAATTGCTCAATTTTACAAATATATGAACTCAATTGAGACAAAAAAAAAACGATGACCCTTCGATGTTAAAATTTATAAAAATTTGATAGTTTTTGTAAGAAATATGTATTCAATATAACCAATCTTCCATGATATTGTATTTATAAATTTCAGAAAGAATTTCATATAAATATCGACCTGTAATTACAGCATAGGTGATAATAACAGTAATTAAGTTTAATGTAACTGTTCTTAATTTTTCACTTATGGTAGTCATCTTTCTCACTAACTGAAATTGATGGAACCGTCGCCTCCATCGATTATATATTACAATTATATAAAAAAGACATTTTTTAACTGTCATAATTTTGTTTTGTTGGTTTTTTTTAACTGTCATTGGTGATATATCTACTTTTATAAAATATCTAAATTTGTAAAACAACAGTTATAGATTACGTGTTAAGTTGATTCAAAGAATCAAATTATGTATAAATTGAATGGTAGATGATGATGTAACAATAATGAATTTAGGGAGATGCTAGAAACACGTTTTCAAACTCATCCTTTTAAATTCGTATTTTTTTTTAATTAAATTACTAAAATTTCTTTCAGGATTATTACTTTGAATAAATTTTAATGAATGAAAAATTTATGTAAAGTAACATGGTTGTTGTAGTGTTCTTGTGAAGGGAGGCATAAATTAATTAATAGTGGAAGAGTGAAATGAAGAAAAGAGAGAAGAAAGTAATATTGTAATTTGTTGGCGGCAGGTTGGGTTGAGAAGGAGGGTTTGGTGAGGAAGATGAAAGGGTTGTGTGTGTAGTGTGGTAGGTGAGGGATGTGCTTTGTAATTCATCATTAGTTATATGATTTGTGGCTCATAATCATTCTAGCATAAGTAAATCTAAACCTTAATTACTAATATTTTATTTTATAATATATTTTTCATTTGCTTTTAAAATCTATTTAATTGAATTCGAGTTTTTTTACTAAATATATTATTTTATAAGTTATTTATTTTTTAAACATATGTATTTATTTTTAAATTAAATAATAAAGATTGAAACCACACTGAATAAGATGTTTGCTAATTGAATATCCAACCCACTTAAAAAAATTGATGGGATTAAAATCTTACTTTTATATATATATATATATATATATATATATATATATATATATATATATATATATATATATATATATATATATATATAAAAAATATTGAAATAACATAACATATCAAACTTNAAAATCTTACTTTTATATATATATATATATATATATATATATATATATATATATATATATATATATATATATATATATATATATATATATATATATACACACACACATTAAATAGAAGTTAATCAAACTCACTTTTGTGTGAATGGTTGGAGTTAAATTAATTGAATTAAAGTCTTAAATTTTTTATATTGAAAATTATATATTTAACCATTGAACTAATTAAAAATAATGCTAAGACAAAATAAATTTAACCACACAAATTTAAAATAATAAGAATAATTTATGACAGATATTTGACTAAATTATAAATATAATTACAATGATTTCGGTTGAATAATTAAATAATGGGAATCACGACCCAAAATATATTATTACTAAATAATAATATTTAGTATAAAAATATAAATTTATATTTTATGTATTTACAGTTCAAAATTTTTAAATAATTATTTTTAAGATAAGACATTATCGAATTTATGACCACATGAATGTATATTTGTGTTCATTTCTATAAACAATATTGCAAAATTGTTGTTGATTCCCATTACTATTTTTGAAATATTTTTTTCGTATATATAAACATACATGTATTACTACTGCAGATAAAAATCACAACTACAAAAAATGTAAGGGTAAGCAATTGAGATTGAATCATAATACAAATAATTTTATTATCATCATCTTAATTTAAGTAAGGATTAAATATGTTTTTAGTCTCTGAAGTTTTACTGATTTTTGGTTTTAGTCCCTGCATCAAACATTGATGACATTTCATCCTTTTAGTATGAAAACATATATTTTTAGTCCCTAAAAATAGACCGCGTCAATTTTTTTGTGATGTGGCTAACGGCCCTGCCACGTATTCTTCCACCTTCACTGACCATTGCCTTCCTCGTTGGTGTTTTGTTCTTCCTATTATTTTTTTGTATTCTCTAAAAATATTTTTAGCCCCTTTCTCCTTCCCGCGAAAGGAAGAGGCATTCACCCTCTGCAGCGCGACAGGAAAATAGTGAATCCATGAATATAATCGATGTCCAAATAACCAAACTCTTATTCGGTGAAATATCAAAAACCCTTTTTGTCCCATGAATACACCCGAGCTTCGCATAAGCATCAATAATGGAGGTTGCCACATATACATTTTGCTCATAACCTCTCCTTATAGCATAACCATGAACCTCTTTTCCTCCTCGCAGGTTTGAGAAATACGAAAATGAAGGAAGAACACTAGCAAGTGTAACAACATTGGGACACAAACCAGAACCCTGTAAATCCCATAACAAATCAAATAAGCCTTCAAACTCTTCATTCTGAACCATACCAGAAATCACAGCATTCGACATATTCAATCCAGGGTTCTCCACCCCTCGAAAAATATTCAGGGCTTCTTCCACAGACCTGTAAAAAAAAGAAAGGAAAAGAAGACAAAAGAAAAGGAGCAGAGAAAAAAAATAGGAAAATCCAAAAACTGGAGTTTGTTTTAAAAAAGAAAAATAGAGAATCAGATCCCATTCAACCAAACTCCTCTGGAGTTTGTTTTGGGTCAATGGCTATTTCATTGTTGATGGCTCGCGGTGGCTGTGACTTTGGGCACTGGCGGCGCTGTGGCTTGAGTCTCAGACAGTTGGGCTCACTCCAGATGGAGATTGACGGCGGAGGGAGAAAGCTTCTCCGATCCGAGACACCGAGACTGGCAGAGAGTCCGTTGCGAGGCCGGTCGGATGGCGCAGTGGGTGTCGGAGGGGAACGGTGGCAGGCGGCGTTCCAAGGAGACAAACCCCAGCCCTAGGATACTTTGAGGAGAAAGAGACCTTGGGTCTCTGTTTGTCTCGAGGCAGAGGAAAATGTTGAGATGGTTTGGAAATTGGGAGACCCCTAAGACGTGGCATGTGCACAGTAAAGATGTGGCACAACCGTTAGCCACATCACAAAAAAAATTGATGTCGTTTATTTTTAGGGATTAAAAATACATGTTTCCATATTAAGAAGATGAAATGCCATCAATGTTTGATGTAGGGACTAAAACCAAAAATCAGTGAAACTTCAGGGACTAAAAACATATTTAACCCTTTAAGTAATTCATATCATATCTGTCAACTTGCAATCAAATATTAATCATTCAACTCATCCTTTGATATTAGACACAAATAAACCTACAAGACTCTAGTTTTTGAGACAAATATATATATGATGCTAATGTTATTATAAAGTATTGTACATGTCATAAATAGATTCAACATCAACAACAATATTTTTCCTTATCCCCAAACCACCACACTTATCACCAAAACCACCATGAAAGGGTTAATTCCCTTATATCCTTTAAATCACAGTACTATTTTGTATTGATTTTGCAAATTAAAAACCTTAATCGACTATCGCCACCTAAACTTCATTCTTTATGTGATTATGAGAATTTAATAAAGTCACGATGACTTCACACTAGAACACTTTATACAAATATATACACTATACTTTATAATATGGTCATTTCTCCGTAAAAATAAAAAATCTTTTTTATACAATTCATCCAACATATATCAATACACTATTCTAGGTATTTATCAATCACACAACATACTTCAATTTCAAAGCAATTACCAATTTTACATAATAGACTTAAGACTTCTAAACCATGCTCTTCTTATTCTTAAAACTAAAACTAAACTTTTTCTTTGAGTTAAAATTATTATCATCATGAACCTACTACTCGATGTTGTTGCAACTTATCCTTGTGAAGGGTGACTCTATGGGATAATCTTAAGATTTTGAAGATTCCTTACTTTCTAGCAAATATACTAGTTATCTTCTTAATTTATTTTATGGATGAACAATGTTCATTTTGTGATAAAGTACTTCATATGTAAAATTGAGATGGAATAATGTTCTTAATACCGAAATGGATAAAATTAATTCTAATAATAGAAATAAATAAATAAGAATGAGGATAAATAAATAAAAATGTAATTAAAGAAAAATAGGATTATGAACACCTCACTAAATAAAGAAAAATAATAATAACAAATAAATAAAAATGAAATTATAAACAACTCACGAATAAAATAATAATAATATATAAACAAGAATGAGATTATAAAGATCTCATTAATAAAATAAAAATAATAACAAATAAATAAAAATAAGATTATAAATTCCTCACTTAATAAAATGATAATAGTAAATAAATAAAAAATGAAATTATAAACACTTCACTTAATAAAATGATAATAATAAATAAATAAAAATGAAATTATAGACACCTCACTAATAAACCAATAAAAATGAGATAATAAACATTTTACTAATAAAATAATAATAATAATAATAATAAAAAAAAAAATAAACAAAAATAAAATTATACATACATCACTATTGAAATAAAAATAATGATAAAAATGAGGTGATCAACACCTCACAATTAAATAATAGTAATAATAAATAAATAAATAAATAAGAGGTTCTAAACACTTCATTATTAAAATAATAATAATAATACATAAGTAAAAATATTTTATAAACACCTCACTATTAATATAAAAATAAAAAAATAAAAGTAAGACTATCAACACATAAAAAATAAAGTAGTAGTAATAAATAAAAATGAGATTGTACCATATGACAAACGGTGGCACCACAAAAGAGGAGCGACCGACCTTGCATGTTTAAATCTCCAAATTCGAATAAGATAAAGACGAAGGTTATATGGTCAGGCATGAGTAAAGATCGAACAATCAGTCTTAGTAATTAAGGTTAAGGATAAATATCAATTACTGCAATGAGATATTTGGCCCTTATTAGAATTTTACTAATTTTAGGCTTATTTCAAAAACTATAAATAGAGGTCAAAGATAAGAAGTAAGTAATCGAATTTATTATGAATTTAAAACTTTGTTCTGATCCCGTCCAAATGAATTACTAACTTAAGCATGAGAGTATCGTTTGGTTTGGAGCGTGATGAAGGAGAACTTGGACTAAGGATGAACACATTTACCCGTGCGGCTAAGGAGTAAAAAGAAGAATTTTGACTAAGGATGAATATAATTACCCGTTTAACTAAGGAATAAAAGTGCGAAGGTGTGTTTTGTAGAGTTACTCGACCCATACCCGAAAGAGAGATTAAAAACACCTTATTAATGAAATAATAATAATAAATAAAAAATAAAAAAATAAAGATACCAAAATAAAATAAATAAATCAACAAATATAGATAAGTATAATATACAAAATGATAAATATTTTGCTTCCATATCTTAAAACAATTTGTATAATTAAAATACTAATTCTCAATAATAGATCGAATAATTTCTTTAGACTAGTTAAAATTCTTGATCAGAAAATGGAAATGAAGAAGAATGAGAGAAGAATATTAATAGATGTAACTACAAAAACTATATTGTTTTGCTTATTCTTAGTATTATACACGAAGAATTATATTATTATTTTGATATTATTTTTTTCTATACAGCATGTAATAGTAAAACCATAATTTGCTATTTAAATATTATAACAGCATTTTACATCTGGCAACTTGAAAGAAGACTTGTTGACTTTTTAGAACAGTAAATGAAAAATAATGTTTCTTATTAAATGTAAGTCTAAATAGTTAAATTGAAGAATATTATTTTAAGAATATGCTGTAAAATTTTTATTTCGATCTAATTGTTAACGAATTTGGAATTGAATTGTTATTTAAATAACTAAAAACAGAAAATAGGTGATGCTAGTTCACATTATATTTTTTTTTCTCTAATCACATACCTCTAAATAGAAACTCTGACGGTCAAAATAAAATACTATATCATATGAACTCAAGATAAAAAATTTATTATAATCTAACATTTAAAGAAATAAGAATACAATTTTTATCAAAAGAACTCAAAATTAGATAGTATATTGAGACCTAATTTTTACACTAAAATAAGATAATTATTTTTCTTAACATAAACTTGTAATTGTAAATCCAATCGATAATAATAAAGAATAATATTTCAATAATCCTCTGTAAAAATTTCAGCCTACTCCAATAATTTACGAAGTTATGATTTTACTAAAATAACTCATAAATAAGAACTAATTAACACCTCAAATCATAACTTAATTATTTACAAAACATTTTTTTAATAATTTTTCAATTTACTTATGAAAACATATTGAAATTAAAAACCTTAAATATAACTACCATGAAAGAAAGAATGATCCAACCATACACACAAGATATTATTTATATGATAAATATTTCAATATTACAATTATAAATTATTTTTCTTAAAGATAATAAAGTAATATAAGGTCATTAAATTAAAATAAGTATTTTTATTCAAGTATTCTTCAAAATTAAATTTTTTTATATTAAATATTTAAATTATGAAATTTAAATATGATTAATAATTCGTATTATAGAATACCAATAAAAGTATTTGGAAAACCAAATACATCGTGGACTAAAATGTAATAACATACTATATTACATATCCACAATAACTAAAACAATAAAAAATAGTTCTAAAATGGATAAAGAAAATGCCGTGGTTTAAATTTGATGTACACTTTGAAGGAAGAATCAGATTCAAAATTTCACAACATGGACACTCACAAATAAAATAATCAGAAGGACTAAAGTATAATTAAGAAAAACAAGGCAGATTAATACAATGAGTTAAATAGATATTAAATGACTATTATATCAGTGAAATCAGCTTGGCTTAGTAATTATTGTGTTATTTTCATTTGCTGCAGTTTTAATTTTTTTTTTCTTTGACACCAGATTTGTTGTGGTTGGGCTGGATCGTGAGGCCCATAAAGTAAAGGAGCATAGACAGGAGCATAGACAGAGTCAGAAGGCCCATTTTCCTTCGACTCTTCTATTATATTTTCTCGTTTTCTCTCTTCTCTGCTTTCTTTTCTCTTAGATCCTTTGGAATGAAGGAGTGAATAAACAGCGAGAGAGGGAATGGTGGTATATCAGATTGAAAAGCGAAAGTAGGATTTTGGAGTAAGGAAAGAAATCGGAAAAGGTATGGGGAACCAAACTGGTTTTTAATTTGCTTTTCGTGTTGTTTGGGTGTGGAAGTTGGGTTTTGTTTGTGAGATTTTTGGTATATTCTGTTTTACTATGCGTTTTCGTCTCCACCTCCTCCCTCTATCGAAGAAGCACGATCAGTTTCTGTTTCGACGTAACGCGGTTACCTTCTGTGACGGAGTTCAACAGCCCTCAGACGCCACCATAGCCAATCTGGTCCTCGAATCAGACCCACTCACTCTCTCCGAGACCCTATTCAAGCCCACAATCCAATGGGCGCCCGAGCTCGTGAACAAGGTCTTGAAGCGCCTCTGGAACCACGGGCCCAAGGCCCTTCAATTTTTCAAACACCTGGACCGCCACCCTGCCTACATCCACTGCGCCTCGTCGTTCGACCACGCCATCGACATCGCGGCCCGCATGCACGACTACAACGCCGCATGGGCCTTAGTGGGCCGCATGCGATCTCTCCGCCGCGGCCCAACCCCCCGAACCTTCGCCATCCTCGCCGAGCGCTACGCCGCGAACGGAAAACCCCACCGCGCCGTCAGAACCTTCCTCACCATGCACGAGCACGGTTGCCGCCAGGACCTGAACTCATTCAATACCGTCCTCGACATCCTCTGCAAATCGAAGCGTGTGGAAATGGCGCACTCCTTACTCAAAACGTTACGGTCCAGATTCAAACTTGATTGCGTGAGCTACAACATAATCGCAAACGGTTATTGCTTAATCAAACGCACGCCGATGGCGTTGCAGGTTCTGAAGGAAATGGTGCAGCGAGGGATAAACCCTACGATGGTCACGTACAACACATTGCTGAAAGGGTATTTTCGGAGTAATCAAATTAAGGAGGCTTGGGAGTTTTACTTGGAGATGAAGAAGAGGAAGTGCAAGATTGATGTTGTGACTTACACGACTGTGATTCACGGGTTTGGGGTGGCGGGTGAGGTTAAGAAATCTCGTAGGGTTTTTGATGAGATGATGAAGGAGGGTGTGGCTCCTAGTGTCGCCACGTGTAATGCGTTGATTCAGGTTTTGTGTAAGAAGGATAGCGTGGAGAATGCGGTGGTGGTTTTTGAGGAGATGATGAGGAAGGGGTTGTGTGTGCCGAATGTGGTTACTTACAACGTTGTTATCAGAGGTTTTTGTCATGTTGGGGACATGGAAAGGGCATTAGGGTTTATGAGAAGAATGGGGGAACATGGTTTGAGGTGTTCTGTTCAGACTTATAATGTTGTGATTAGGTACTTTTGTGATGCTGGGGAGATTGAGAAGGGTTTGGAGATGTTTGAGAAGATGAGGGATGAGCTTTGCTTGCCCAATTTGGATACTTACAATGTTCTGATCAGTGCCATGTTTTTGAGGAAGAAATCGGAGGATTTGGTGGTGGCTGGGAAATTGTTGATGGAGATGGTTGATAGAGGGTTCTTGCCACGGAAGTTTACTTTCAATAGGGTGTTGAATGGACTTGTTATTACTGGGAATCAGGATTTTGCGAAAGAGATTCTGAGAATGCAGAGCAGGTGTGGCCGTATTGTTCGGCGTTTGAAATTGTGAGATTTTCAATAGTTGGATTTGGTAAGTTGTTGTTTCCTTTTCTGGCGTTATTTTTTTTGTTCTTGAGATCATATTGATCTATGCTCATTTGCTTCATGTGTGCTGATGCGTAGCGTATGTACTTGCAGGAACACAACCCACATGGTTTTTCAGCAGTTGAAAGTGCATGTTGCATGGTATTGGAGATCACGTTCCTCATTCTGTAATTTGGACAAAGTTTCTGTGATCTGGGGTGGGGAACTCACTGGTGGATGATGAACCCACCCTTGCTGAAAATCATGCTTTCAGGGTCTTCTCATCCAGGTTCGTTTCATTGTTCGATTTTGATTTCCTTTTTCCATTTGTGTTTTTGAACAAATAATTATTTTAAGTGTCGAACTCAATGTGTTTCTGACACTGTATGTTGAATTTCAAGTTTCAATGTGACATGTTGCTGAAAAAGTTTTATTTTATGAGCATTTTTCTCCCATGTTATCCCAGGATCTGCATATATAATACAAGGGTATGGACTCGGTTTATTGGCAGAGATTACTTAGATATTTTTTAACGAAATCGATATGTGAAAACCTAGACGATTGTCAGTGGTTAGGGCACTAGGAAAACGGGAAAAAATGGTTGCAAATTTAAGCGGCTAACAATGTAGTTAGTTATCATGTGGCCATGAGTTACTGTTTTTAAATTAAAATTTTAGCTGGTGGAGGTTGTAGGTGCACCATTTGTTGTGACCGTGATTTTTTTCAACTTTCATGGTAGACATGTTTTAGATTTTAAGAAAGCTGGAAGGTTGAAAGGTTTATAATTAATTTTGTTACTGTTTAAGAAAAAAGTTGCATATATAAGAGCTTTTGTGAAGATCAGAGATGTTAGATATGCAAACAACTCCACTTTGAATTTGAAATTCTGTTTCAGAGGACATAAATTGAAATTCTGTTTCAGAGGACATAAGCTTGCTTGTTTAGAAGATTATATACCTTTTTCTCTACAATATAAAATTGAAGGCCAAAATTCACCATTATTCATATTAATCAATAGGTTGCTAGTTACCCGATTTTTTAATATTACTACAAATTAGCCAACTATGAGTGAGTGCTAAGGTAGTGTCTACAATTTGATCCTATTTGAGGCCTGAAGATGCCAAAACATTGAAATCTATTGCCTGCAACAGCTTTGCTACATTGGGTTGATGCTACAAGATTGGCTTGGCATTTTCTGGATGAAGAGGTAAGCATGAATTCTGAGTTTGGTCACTCTAACAAGTTGAAAAGGATGAGAATATGGGTCTTGTTGACTCCGACCCAGCCAAATTTATCGGAATAGGTCGGCTGGTTCGACCGGAATTCAGCCGGCTCTCGGAAATTGGTCTATGCTTAACAGGGGCCAATTTTGTGGCCCGTTTCGGTTCCTTCAAGCATACCCAGAATTCACCCATTGCTTTTCTTAAGAGTTCTGCAGATGATCCAGTTGCACCATCCTTCAGAATATAGGTTGATTCTTTAATACAATAGCTGTTATTGTCACTTTGTTTTGCCAGTACTCCATTGTAACTTGGAATAAGCTTCATCAATCAAGTAATTGCGTAATTGCCTTTGCAGGGATGATGTTGGGCAAGATAATGATGGAGCTCTTTAATCCACGATTCATCTTCCTTCCCTCTGATGTAAATTCAACCATTTTTCAATTAAGAATTCTTTGTAATCTCTCTGTATTATTTGTTAGGGAGAAGTTATTGTGTGGAAATCAAATTGTGGTATTTGATCAACTCACCAACATTTGTGAACTAAATTAGACTTTTATTATTTTAGACGTTAAATTAACCCCTGACACGTTTAAAAACTAAATTAGCATTTACTTTAAGTTATGTGAAAATGTTCTTCTCATGAAACAAATACCCATAAAATTTACAAATTTATTTTACCACAATGTACAGGATCTTACAATTTTACAAGTCTTACAGCAAATCATTAATAACCTTATAATGGAAGGTAAAGTTTGTTATGTTAATTGCATAAGTAATTGGATTTAGAAAAAGAAACTATTGTCTTAACATATTATTCTTCAATAGATTTATTTTTTTAATGTTAAAGTATTTCTCTTTTTTCCTCTAATCTTTTTCACCTGGTTATTCTACAATCTTGATGTTAAGATTTACCAAAATTTATTATTTTCCATGGATAAAGTTGCTAAAAAGACATTGATTGCATTTACTGGTGGGAAAAATATGTGAAAATAGTTTAGATTTTAATTTTATGTATTTATACTTTTTAAATTGAATTTAATTTTCAAAATATTTAATTTTAAATAATTTATATTTAATGGTGTAATTTATTAAAATTTGTGTTTTTTAAAAGATAAAATATATTTACATTAATATTTTCTTATGAAGTTTTTAATTATACTTAAAAATACTTTTTATTTTATTTTATATTTTAAAGAGGTCTGTTGAATAATTTCATTAAAAATTAGAAAAATAAATAAAAGATTTGAATTTAAAAAAAATTAAATGCATGACAAATTTTTTTAGACAAAAGGGATAACAATCCTAGACAGTATCCATCCTCATTCATTCTCATTCCCCCATTTCTCTCTAGGTTCTATACATGCATTGTGCTATATAATTAATGTAATTACTCTAATAAAATAAAAACATCATTTAATTGATATAGTGTAGATTTTTGTATTCTAAATACACCATAACAACTTGTTCTAGAAATTGGTGTTCAAGATGACACTTTACTGGTGTGAGGGTTTTGAGAAAAAAAAAATGAGAGACTTTTCTTTTGGCTAGTTTTTCACCAAAATAATATTGATTATGTATTAATTAAAATATCGAAATGCTTTCAATAAATTCCACTAAAAATGAAGGGTTTAAGAAGTTGGATTTAGATAGAAATTGTTCAGCCATCCCTCATCAGACTTCAGTTGAATGAGTTTGATTGGGTCCGACAAACATCAAATCAATGTGCTTGGTTGGGTAACAATTGGTCCAAAATTAAACAAATTTATGCTAATGGGTCAACCCAATTAATAAGGTTAGGTTTGAAAAACAAAAAGTGATATAAAAAAAAAAGGTTTAATAGGTTCGGAAGTCCCTATATTTGGAGGTTTGTTTCAATTGGGTCTTCCAATTTTTGAAGTGATCAATTAGGTCCTAATTTTCTTTCTGTTACCTGTTAAACCAAAAGAGAAATCAAAATATTTAAGCTGTTGAGAGTGGGATTTGAACCCACGCCCTTTCGGACCAGAACCTTAATCTGGCGCCTTAGACCAACTCGGCCATCTCAACTTGATGCTATTTATTTCTATCTTTTTATATAATAAATTGAGTTTAATTAGTTTTCAATTAGCCATAATGATACTATTCTTTAATAGGGGTGTCCTTTTTTGATAGAAGAAAACAATGAAAAAGATTTAACATTTCAATATTTTGTGATATGTGATTTTCCAAAATAACATTTTAATTATATAGTTTTTTTTATTGATTCTAGGCTTTTCTTTTGGCATAATAGGTGTATGTTGTTTTAGTTCATACAAGAATTTTCTTCTTCTCTTTCTAATCATGAAAGAAACTGAAGCTTATAAGAGGAAAATATCTTGAATCCAAGTTGGACAAATAATTCAACAAATTTAGGTATGTCTTCCTGTGGTGTCATAAAATCTAGGAGAATTTTAGGTCATGATTAATCCAGCATCCAATGTTGTTAAAAAACCAAGTTAATGACGATTATTAATTATTTATGGTGCATTGTTCTCATTGGAAATATTAGGTTTATAATTTTTTAACCCTTTGTTTTCCTTTTCTCAAATATGTTTGGAAATGGTCTTCCATCCTTTTTTTCATTTCATAAATTAAGAGTTTTTTTAGTAATGGTGTTATAATTAGGGTTTGAGAAAATTCATCATTCTATAATATTGCAAACTCAAACAATATTTCTCCTAAAAATGTAATCATAATTCAAATTAGTTGTTATAAATATACGCTATTTTTTCTAGAATATCACTTCCACAATGTTTTCTTGCTTCCTTTTATTTCTGTGTAATTAAAATATCATTAGGTTACCTTGTCAATTCATAATTAAAGAAAGATCTAAAAATTAAAATTCATTCAAATTTGAATGTCTTAAGAGAAACTCTTCACTCATTCAAATTCATAGGGAGAATTATATCACCTCATTGGTTTATTGGTTAATGATTAATTTGTTTGGATAAATTATATACTAATTTAAATTTTTAATAAGGTTCAAGATATTCTAATAATGGTTTAAAATGTTGAATGCAATAATAAATACTAATTAATAATGTAATTATTTCACTGTTTAGGATTGAGATTAATCATTTAATATTCAGTAAATTGTTAACGTTTCAATACTGTTTTTAATTTCGTTTAGACAGTTAGGAGGGTACCTATAAAAGATACTTAAATGTCAAAGTTAATTTAACATTTGGCAGTTCAAATATTAATGGCGTAGTAAATGCAAATCACCTTCCTCTTTGCCTTAGCCTATATTTAGATATTTTAGAGTGAGTTTACCTATATTTAGAGATTTTAGAATGAGTTTTTAATTAACAACGACCTATTATAGTCTAATTATTGTTAATCACATTTTATCCTGTTCAGCATTAAAATTAATCATTTTAACCATCGATTAATCTGTCTGAATCTCCAATTTTGGTGATGGTTTATTTGTGTATCTTAATGACAACTAGTCGTCCAATCTATAATTAATTAAACAATTATATGGTATACTAATCAAAATGCAAAAGATAAACAAAATAAAGTGATAAATACAATAATTTTTTGGAGTTGAGATGTGGATAAAATAAATATATGGAACAAAACATCTTTTAAAAATGTATTAAATCCTTAAAATTAGAAGCATGATTTAGCATTCTAAATAACACTCCACCAATTACATAGAAATGACAAATGTGACCATCATCTAACTACAATTAAATTCAGAAACACCCAAATTTGAAAGAAGCATATGATTTACTCTTTTAGTCTAATAATCCATTAATTACATGGAAAAGGCAAACGGGACCCATTGACTCTTAAGTTCAAAAGTAGAGCAACAATTTCTTTATCTTTTGCAAAACCATGTGCTCTATGAAAAATGGAATATCTTCTATTTCAAATGCATCAATCATGGTGACCTTTATATTACATATGTTGCTAAATTTTTAAAATACGAGTTGTTTATACAAAATATTTAATGTTATTTTCAATGATCAATCTTTATGAATTTGTTTTTTTATGACTTTTTTTTTTTTAACATGAGACTTTCAATTCACAATTAGATTTCTGAATTAAATATAAGATAGTAATACATCATTATTTTGAAGAATTTATGTACAATAATTACGTTTACCACTTAATTTATCAACTTACTAGTAAAATTATCCTCTCTTTAATTGTTAGTTTTCAAAACTTATTTTATGATTGGGTGAGATATATTGAAAACAGACTATTTTAACGAGTATCATTTTACTCTTTCTCCTCATTAGGAGTAAGGGTTATTAAAATTAGTAATTTCTAACAAAATTTGAACCCATCATAAAAATGGTTTTAAGTTGTAAAAACTTTGTTAAGTAGATATGTTTTGTAATTTTTATTTTATTACAATAGGTTTATTTAGACTAATTTCCTGAATATTACCTATGCCATACAAAAATTATTCAATGGCTTTATTTATAACATCAAAATTAATTTTTACTTAAATTTAAAAATTAGTGACATATATGCAATTATATATATATATATATATATATATATATATATATATATATATATAAAGAAAAATGTCACTGAACAAGAAATATAGAATATTTACAATATTTCAATCTTAATCTAAAATAATAAATAATTTCTAAGAAGGAAAACTGAAATCTTTCCTAAGAACTAATTTAAATAAAAAAATATATTAAGTAAATATCATCAATACTTTCTAGGTTAATCTTGAAGTCAAAACTATTTTTAGAATGTAGAATTAAAAAATAAAAATAGATTCTAAAAATTAAGGAAGATTAAAAAGAAATTAGATTATACAAAATTATTTGATTTTGAATTTCACAGTTTGAAAGTTATTAGACTTGGCATGAGGGCATCTAATTTGAAAGTTAAATTATTTTCGATTTTAAAATCTTCAAAAAGTCCATTTTAGAAAAATAAAATATTTTTTAAATTATTCGATTTGAAAGTTACTTTTATTTTTCGGATTGTATAATTTAGAAATATCTTTTAATTCTAAATTTCATAAAAAAGATTGCAAGAAGAAAATTTGTTTAGATAGGAGTGCAGAAAGAAATATACGGAGGAAGAAATTGACTTTGTGGACAGCGTGTTGGGCTTGGACGGGTAAGGTTTAAATTTTAAGTTTTAGAATGTTAATCAAATTGAAAAAAACAATTGTTAATATTTAGAATTTATATTCTTTATATGTACTAAGTGTTTCAAGTTTTTTTTATTATATATTTTTTATTGAACTATAAAATGATTTTTAATTATTAAAATAAAAATATTAATAAATTGTAAAATAATTTTTATAAATTTTATTAAGAATAATGATTTTAATTAAAATAATAGTTATTAAAAAGGTAAAGTTGAAAAATAATATTTTTATTATAAATAATTATTTAAATTTAGAAAAGTAATTATTGAAAAAATAAATATGAAAAAAAAATTGTACATTGAGTCTTCTTTATTATTAGTAGTATACACAAGGTTTAATACCTATTTTGGTCCCTCACTTTGTAGGGTTTGTTCAAAGTTGTCCTCATTTTTTTAAAGTTCACAATCGTCCTATATTTTGCAAAAATGCACTAAGGACGAACTAGCTATTCCTCTGTCACCATAGTAGCAATGTACCGGCACCACATACAAAAGTTTCCTTAGCTGAGCAAGAGCACACAATTCTCAAAGAGTTTTGAGTATTTTAGCTCAAGGAAAGAGTTGTTGATGATGGATAAAGAGAGTCTATCTATAGACTCAAGCAAATACTCTTTCATTCTTCGTAATTGGTCATTTTACGCTTTTAATTGATTAATATTACTGTTAATCGATTAAAATAAGTGCAACGACTAGTTTTCAAAAGCTAGAAAACTTCAACGGTCAGCTTTAATCGATTAAAATGTATTTTAATCGATTAGCTAATAGATTAAAATGTATTTTAATCTATTAAAACAGAGAAAGTTGAGTTTTCAACTTTTACTCGTTTTAATCGATTAATACTAGTTTTAATCTATTAAAACAATGCGATTTTGTCTTTGGACATCAATTATAAAGTATGAAACTACATGGAATCAAAACCAATAAAAATTTAAGTCCTAGACAATAAACCACAATTATTATAAAAGTTATCCATTGCAAAACAAATCTTCAAAGGATCTTTTTGAATCTTCATTTCTCTTGACTTGATTTGGACATCATCAAAACTTCATCTTCATCATTTTGCTAACATTACCCAACTAGTTATGCCAGGGTTGGGACACCCAAAGTATACGATCCACAAACAAGTGCTTTTAGATCAGGCTGTAGCATTAAATAATGAAGACTTGATCTCAAATATTTGTTGTCCTTTCACATTAATGCATTGTGGATTCTGCTGGCAGCATACCATGTTGGGTTTGACTTAGCCTTGAGGTTGTTGAGTTGGTCACAGATGAGTTTGAAAGTGGAGACGGTAGGGGCAGGGTCATCAAAGCCTGGTTTTTGGGGTTGTAGGTTGGTCTTCATGGTTGGTGCAGGCTTGTATTCAATGTGATAAAAAAAACCAAATGAGGTGGATCCTGAGCACGGAGCAGTGTCTTGTTGAGAATACCTGATGCTCCATCTACTACGGATGGGAGAGGGACTACCGTGTGTTGGGTGCGATGGGAGTGAATGTGAGCTGGTGTGTGGTGATAGTGTAGAAGGGCGGTAGATGGGGCGCGACACAGTAGTGGAGAGAGTGAAGGCACATAGGGAGGCGACAATTTGGGAACCTCAACGTTGAACAGAGAAAGGGAAAAAGGATTAAGGTTTGAGTGGAAAAAGGATTGTCGTGTGGCAGTCTCTTGTTGGCTGAGTTTTTCAACTAATTGGATTAATTCAGGTCATTTAATTTTGGCAAGGAGAAAAACTTTGTCGTTAGTTTTTTAACGCTGTAAGCGAAAAGGATCAACTTGAATTGCTTTTGCAAAATATATAACAATTGTGAACTTTTGAAAAAAAAGGAGGACAACTTTGACCGCATCCTACAAACCGAGGAACCAAAATAGGTATTAAACCTATACATAATATATATTGTGGTTGTAAAGAAAAATTAATGATTAAACAGTGGATTAAATTTCCCATGGTTAAAGAACTCATCAAACTCGCATGTGATGGTGAAAGAGAACAATAGAACTTTTGTAACATATATATTTGAAATTATTAGGTTAAACTCCTTTAGTTGTCCCTATTTTATAGGTTTTTCCCAGTTCGATCCCCGTTTTATTAGAATTCTCAATTTAGTCCTACGAAATGCTAATTTGAGTCAATTGGGCTCCTACCGTTAAATAAGCTTAACGAGGTTAAGTTTTTTATGAGTTGGGACGTTGACGTGGCTAGTTTTTGCCACATCACTCCTGCCACATCAGTGTCATCTTCCCTAACAGTACGAACCCTAATTTCCCTCAAGAGTGAAACTCTAGCCGCCTCGAGCAAACCCTAGCGTTGCCGCCATAAAGTCGTTGTGAAGCCTTCAATCTTGTCGTCACCACCTTGTTGCACCGCAACCGTGAAACCACCGTGAGAATGCTAGTATCGCCTTCGTTGCACCACCTCAAAGTCGCCGTTGCACAACACAAAAACCCATCATTCGTCACCACCTTCAACAACTAAAGAGATCCCATATTCATGGTCGTGATTCATGCCATCCCTGAACCGCCACAACACCTTCATCTCCTTCCACCATTGTTTCTTCTTTGAAACAATTTCACCATTGTGAAACCATTTACCACTGCGAGTCAGAAAATCAATCAGCCAAGAAATCCAAAATCGCATAACCTCCCTCGTCGTCGTTCAAACATCACCAAGCCAACAAACGTTCAAGCAGCCACCGTGAGTGTTATCATACTACCACGATCCAGGAACTTACAAAATATCAATCCTCTTACGAACTGGATGCTAAGAACCCTAATCGCAATCCCCTCTACGGAGTTCAACCTCCACCGCGAGTTCTCCCCTCATCCAGAAACACACCTCAAAAACGAACAACCACCCCTCCACCGCAATGCAGAAGCACTCCAGTGCCTTTATCACCAAATCGCGCAACCACCCTAAGATGCGAGTTCCTCTTCCATTGCGAGATTCCTCCACACACAGTGCTCCAATGTCGTTATCACCAAATCGTGCAGCCACCCTAAATCCCATTCTGAAATCTCTATTAGGTTTATACTTTTGGGGAAGATGACGCTGACGTGGCAGGAGTGATGTGGCAAAAATTGGCCACGTCAATGTCCTAACTCATAAAAAACTTAACCTTGTTAAGCCAATTTAACGGTAGGGGCCCAATTGACTCAAATTAATATTTTTTAGGACTAAATTGGAGATTCTAATAAAATGGGGATCGAACTGGGAAAAATCCACAAAAATAGGGACAATTAAAGAGGTTTAACCAAATTATTATTATTTTTTTCAACTTCTCGATCTTTATTGTCATATCTATATTTCTAAAATATTCTATTGTGAACAAATGATATCAAATAGATTATTTGTAAAGTCTAATCGTCTAACTGTTTTACCAGTTATGAATCATATCGTCATACATGTTAAAATACGCTACAACGTAATCATAAGTCATTTCTATGATTATGCGACTAAATCAACTAGTTTAATAAAGAAGTTACCAAAAATTTATTTCAAACAACTAATTAACTTTGGATAAAATATTATTATTATTATCAATTGGATCCTTGTTAATCTAAAGTTCATTTCAACATCTATAAATAAATATTTGAAGTAGAAAGATTGATGATAATATTTAATTGTTTTAGATTCTAAGTTTATTGACTTTGATATTAGAATATTTTTTGGAGCCAACCTCACAATACAAAGAAAAAAAACAACAACAATAATATAAGAATAAACAGTAAAACATTTTTCAACTTATAAAATAATAGACAATTGACTTCAACTCCATAGTCCAGATCTCATTGACTCTAAATTCTTAATTCCAATTTATTAGATAAAAGAAGAAAAAAATATACAAGAATAAATAACATATATTAATAGAAGTTAAAAAAATAAAAAACAAATCTCATATTAGAAAGTAGTAACATAGATTCAATAAATTTTAGTGACACAGACATATTATAGCATCATAAATAAATAATGCATATATGTCACCTTTTAAAATAAGAGAAAATAAATAAATTTTCTGTAAAATCCTAACTAAATGATAAATTATTATTATTACTACTAGATCATCTGCAATTAGATGCTCCACCACTACAGAAAATGATAATAGTTAGGTGGTTTCATGAGACATATACTATCTTAGGATAAGGAATTAATATTTAAGTTATCCAAAAACAACATTACGCAGAGAGGAAGTTTCGCAGATTATCCACAATGTCCCAGTTACGTACAACTACATCTATTACACAATACAATTGATTTTTTTATTCTTTTTTTTTTTTTAAATTTAAGTAACTGGAAGAAACGATCGAAATAACTGGTGTTTTTCATCATGTTTCTGAAAAATAAATAAATCTGGTTATGTTAGCTAAAATGTAGATATTTTTAAATGAAAAATGGTAAAATAAGACCGATTTAAAATTAATTAGAACATAGAGAGTATTTTTAAATTTGATGTAACTTAGACATATTCTTACAACTAGAAAGAATAAAAAACCTCAAGATAATATATTCTCCCATTTGAAATAGTTATCTTCATCCCTTAATCCTTTAAAATAAAAATAATGATAACTCATATTAAAAAAAATAGTTATAAAAAAATCAAATAAATGTAAAAATTTATACGTGAAATTACTATTTCCCTTAAAATAAGTATACTATTTAGCAGCTATGAGTCTATGAAATGGAAAATACAAATAATAGTAATAGTAGTACTTGAAAAATTAAAGGTGGAAAGTTAAAGTTCAACAACCTTCTACCTTGATTCTTGTATGCTATGATTAACTTTGTTTGCCAACCACCACTGAATCAATTCCAGTCCATAACATGTCATATCAAAAACAGTATAACATCTTATAAAACAGTAACGTCAATTATAATATATACATTTATTAAAAAGTTTTCATTCTCACGAAACCGGTTTATAAGAAGATTTGTTTTTCACTTATATATTATTAATTGGTTTTATTTCTAGTTAGTGCTGAACTTTCAATATATCTTCTTCACGTTAACGTATAGATATCTCAAGCGTGAGAATATAATTAATGGAGTGGTCTAATATCAGTCTGAGAATGAATGGAATAGAAATGTTCAAAAAAATATCACTAAAATAGACTTTAATCATGATTGTGATATTATGTTAAAGAATGAGTTTTAAATCTAACTCAACTCTATCAAACCAAATTATAAAATGAGATTTACAAAATTAATGTCACATTCTTACAACAAAAATATTAATGGATATTAAATAGATATTTTAACACAGAATAAAAATGATATGTTTATATATTAAATGATTATATTATGTGATAAAAAGAGAAAAAGAAAATAAAATTAAGATTTCTCTGTAACATTACACTTCCAATAATATATGTATTTAGTTGTTTTTTTATTTTTTGTATAAATAAATTACATAGCCTATTTATCTAAAGTGAGTTGTCTTTTATCCTTTTCAACGTGTATTTTTTTCTTCTATTCTGTATTTCTTCTGTTTGTGTATTAATGGGGTTATTATGAAGATTAAACAAAAATGTTTATAAACAAAAATTTCTTCACATTTTTATAACATGACAAAATGCAGACCAATTCATGTGTTTTCAATATAAATAATATCAGTTCTCATTAGAAGTCTAGAATCATACAATGAATATTGAAGAAAGGGTAAATTATAATTACACTTCAGTATATTATCTAAATTCATATTCACCTATTTTATAAGGATAATGATTTTCTTTTCAGCAGTTTGTAAGCATGATATTTTTAAAACTTAAAATGATTTGTCTATATAATATTAAAAAAATGTGTAAAGTTTTTTAAGAAAAACTGAGAAATATCATTATTAGAAGTTTAAAAAAAAAAATTGTCTGTATAATTTACTCTTGAAACTCAACTTTGTCTCTGTATAAGCTTGTATAACTAAAAATTAGATAGAATAATAATGCCAATCGCAGAAAAATATGAAGGTGAGAATTTTATTATTTAAAACAGAAAAAGTAAAATAACACGTGATATAGTGTATGACTTTTTTCTACTTTTTCATTTGTCTTTCTTTTTAATCATTTTCAAGTACATATATTTCAAATTATTTATAACTTTAAGGAATTTATTTTGTCTACATTTTTTTCATTTTTATTTTTAAATTATCGTTTTATTTAAATTAAATATTTTTTAATTTAATTATTTTTCTAAATTGAATAAATAAAATTATTTATAAAATAAATAAAAATTATATATAATTAAATTGTATAATTTATTTATATTTATTTTTATAATTATAACTTTATTATATTTTGTTATAAAAGAAAAGAGAGTATACATATACATAACTACACATATCGTATATATGTTTTTACTGGTATAAAATAATAAGAATAATTTTTTTACTAATTTTATACTAAATAATTTTTTTTTTTAAATTAAGTGAAATAAAAAGGTTCATTCTCTTGCATAAAGAAAGTAGGCTCCACCACATTTGTGTTATGTTCCCTACTCTAACCACCTTCTCCATTCTCTCTTCAATTCCTTTCTTGAACATCAATAACAAGTGAATGTTGATGCAGTAGTACTTTTTTACTGTATGCTTGGATGTCTTCTTTTTAATAACTACAAAAATTATAAGTGAAAATTAATTTGTGTATCAAATAAAAAATTTATATATTTCACTTTTGGATTGTTCAATCTCTATGAGACATTAGATTGAATTGAAACATGCCTTGTATCATAAATCATCTTTTAATACATTTAAATTTTTATATTTATTTGATATTCTCTTTCTATTTTTAAAAATATAAAAGTTTAATTTTTTATAATTATTTAAATGTAAATATGTTTTTACATACAATTATAATTATGATTATCTAAGGATTCTTTCAATGCATGTGATGTTTGATTCTGTCACATGCATGATTTAAGTATTCTTTTAAGTTCTTTACTTATCAATGGTAATAATAACTCTTTTTTATTAAGATTATGTTGTCTATAAATGTAAATACAACTCTTCGAGCTGTGAAAGCGGTATAGGGTCTTTTAGAACAGTTTAGTCTTTTAAAAAGATTAAAAAAAAGTTAGTGTTTATATTTAAATTGAATTATAATGTATGAAATTGTGATTGTGAGTATGTATGTTGTTGTATATATGGTTGACTATGTATAAAATGTTTGTATTGGAGTTAATTGTGTTTGATAGAGAATAATGGATGATTGATGCTTGATCATTTATGTAATTTCAATGTGAAGCTGGAGTAAGTTTGTGAATGCAATTGGAGTAGTGTTATTGGTGTTAATTTTGATTAAAATGTTAAAGGGAAAGGTATGAGTAGAATTATAGGTCAATTTTGGTCTAAAATGAAGGTTTGAGAGGTTATTTAAAGAAATATTGGTTTAAGGTGAGGATTTATGGTTTGGGATAGTTAATTTGGTCTTTTATAACTTTAGGATGAGAATCAATTCATAAGTGGTTTAGAATGGGATGGTAGTCATTTTGGTGTGTTACAATGTTGCTTAAAGTGTATTTTTAGGGGTTTTGGCAGTTGGGTTCTAGAGAAAATAGTTAAATGGGAAAACCGGTACTGTGGGATCAGTTCTTAAGTCATTTAGGACTTGTTTAAGTGTTCAAGTTAGGCCAAATCTGAGGTGGAGTTGATACATGGTTCTTAGATTGTTATTTTGTCGCGTTTTAGTTTAAATTGGAGGTTCTAACTAGTGAAAACTTAAAGTATAAAGGTTGTGATGAATATGAGGCGTCGAGGTATGTTATTAAGTCCATTATGACTTGTTAACACCTTTAGTTTGCAAAATTTGGTGTTAGAAAGTGTAGAATTGAGTTTGGGTAATTTTGGAGATGTCAAATGGTTTAATGCACCTAGTCTCGGGTCTAATGAGCAAAGTGGTACTCCATTTCAACTATAAACATGTTTTAGCACAAATTCCAGTGTTTAGAAAACACATTTGATCTCTTGGAAATGAGTCACAAGTGCAATAAAACTAGAAAGCTAGTTGTTGTCAACTGATATGACGTTAAGGGGTAGTTTTCTGGTGTTGAGTACCGCATTCTAGTGGCTCTAGTGCTAAGTGGTAGTTTTCTGACACTGAGGGGTAGTTTTCTAGGACTGGTGGGGTAGTTTTCTAAAACTAAAGTGGTAGTTTTCTGGTGTTGCGCGCCATGTTCCTTTGGTGAGTTTTGAGTTTCTTTGTTTTATGTTTTTGTGAATAATGATTACATTGATGATTTAATATGTGTTTGGTATAATATATGAAATGTTTGAATGGTCTATGAATAAGGTTCTGATTGAAGTAAAGTGTGGTTTGAAAAGAATTTATAAGGTGAAATTCTTAATGGTGGTTTCAAGTGTTGTTAATATGAATGGTCGGAGTTAAGCTGAGGTTTATCTTGACATTCTAATGATCATCCATGCTCAATTAGAGAGTAATAAGTCATGTCGTAAGAATAGCAGGAGGTCCTAGTATGGGGTTTTCTTTAGTTGACAATGGGTGTTTAAAGGACTAACATTGTGTGGTAACTTGGGGTGGTCCGGTTGTTCCACCACACAGGTGTAGGAATCTCTGTAACTCGACATTCATACCATATCCTGATGAATCAAGTCTATGTTTACCATGTGTTCCAAAATGTTTGATTACCTGGGTTGAAATTGTAAATGGTATTGAATTCTTACCTTGTTTTTGTCTTTGTTTATTTGTATATGTTTTCTCTTTTACAATGATCACATTAAATAATGTGATATCGGAGAGTGAAAATCTTTTTAGTTGTCTCAATGCAAGAACAAGGATGAAGTAACAACATAAATAAATCCGTCCTTCACATGTAGAATCTCCTTCTCTAGTAATATCAAATTTCTTATAAGTAATAATCTATGTAACGTTTTATTTTAGTAGTTTCATTCTATTAAAATAAAATTTACATTATTTATAAATAAATAAAATATTTTAATATAGATTTTTTAATAACATTTTAACACAATAAATAAATATATATATATATATATATATGTTTTTACTAATTTATTATTTATTTTTAATTATGTTCATGTATTCTAAACTTAATAAATAATAGTTTTGAGTTTTAAAATATTGTCAAATATTAATGTTAAATTATGATTACCTTAAGTAAATAGAGTAAATAGAAGGGTTAAAGGGTTACGATGATGATGTTGACTCTGATGGTAGTGAATGTGGTTGTCATTAGACTGACGCATAACATAAGAGTTCAGAAAAGAGAGAGAGAAGAAAGAAGTATTATTTGCACACAGCATGCAGGGGGGCCAAGCCCAGTTTCAGACTCTTTGTCCATTTTTTTCAGTAATCCCAGTTTGCCACGTGTCATATTTCATGACACCTTTGTCTCAGTCCAATTACCCTCTCCGACAACCTTCCTCAAGTGCACAATGTGACACTCATTACATTACATCACATCTCAAACAACATTTTGAACCACAAAATAAAATAACTTAAATCTTAAATAATATACTTAAATAACATTTTTTTAACAACATTTAAGGGTACTTACATGTCATTTTGTGATTGATTTATGATGGTATTTATAGTTATTATTATTATTGATTATGAAATAATTTTGAATCAATCAGAGAATGTCATGTAAATGATGTTTAAATATTGTATAAAAAGATATTATCTAAGTATCATTATCTATAAAATAAATTAAATCCTAAATGTTTTGTGATGCAATCACAAAATACACATGCAGTAATAAATAATACTTTTTCACTTTTATTTTATTTATATAATAAAATTATTATTTAATTTTAAAAAATGTATAATTGTTGATTTTTTTTAAAGTAACTGTTATTTTGAAATATTTTATATAAAACAATTTCAGTTTTTTTAAACTTTTATTAAATTTGTAAAATTTAGTTTTAATATTCAGCACCATTTACTATCAATCCGTTTTAGCCTAAAAGTCACTATTTTCAAAATTTGTAATTTTTTTAATTTTATAATTTTGTTTAAATTATATATTAAAATTTATTTATATATTAATAAAAAATGACAAACACTCATATATTTATGAAGGGAATCTTTATAAAAACAAAAATGATTTGATGTGAAAAGGAGAGGAAACATCATAAATAACTAAACAAATACCAAGCTAAAATCATTAAGAAAATACTTATCAATTTTTGCATCAATCCAACTGACAAAGAAACTATATTGGACATTTGGATAGGTTCAAGTCGTAAACAATTAAAAAAAAAACAAGTTGTTACAATTTGGTATGGCGTTGAACGAATTTGTGTTGCACTCAACACTGTCAAAATAGTGAGTCACTAGGCTCCAAGGCGCTGAGCGCTTCCTTTTGGTATTGAGCACTGATTTTTCAGAGGGTTTTAGGTATTAGGCGAGTTTAGGTTCATTCGACAAGTTAATAGTGAAAGATGGTTGTATTTTAGGGGATGGGCGAGAGTTCTAGTTGGACTTAGAGAACTTTTTGTTTGCGTTCTTGCTAGTCGTTGGGTGAGCTCGCTTGGCGAGCATGGTCTGGTGTTGAGTGTCACAATTATGGCGTTTGACGCCCTGTATGCAGGTTTGGTTTTTGTTTTCTTCTCCTCTGTTTCTTATGAACGGAAATTTATTTAATGATTGTTTTGTAATATTTATCAAATTATATGATGTTTTATACTTGAGGCTATGTATGTGGTTAAGTATGGTTTGGAAGAGAGTTTCCAATGGGGGATTTCTTGATGGTTGTTTCAAGTAGTATATGTATTATTATATGAGCTTGGTCTTGGGGATTATCCTGACACTTTGATGGTCCTTCATTATCAAGTAGAGAGGGTGATGCGTGTGACGAAAGTAGCAAAAATGTCCTAGTCTAGGAGTTTTACCTTGGCCTAAGGCATTTAATGGACTAACATTGTGTGTGATAGGATGAAATCCATTGACAATGGCTCTATAGAGCAGTAAAGGCTACTACAAGTGCACAACTCGTCATAGCTCGACAATGATACATGTATCCTTAGGGTCAAGTCTAAAAAATTTTCTTTTATGATATGCTTAGATGTTGTGTCTAGTTTGAAATTGAAATATATTATATGCTAATTTATGAATTTCATGCTTTATTATTTTGATATTAGCTTACACTTACTATTTTTATTTGTTTATATATTTTTTTTTTCTCTTTTGCAATAATCGCCTAAAAATGTGAGCTTATAGAGATGTGAGTGGTGAGCGAGTGCTAGGAAGAGATGGAACTAAGACTTAGAATAGGAATTTTGGTTTCAGAATTTTATTGTTTAATGTAAAGAAATTATTACGTTTTTGTTTAAGTGTAATAATTTGGAATGTTATAATAACCATTAAGTTATTCAAAATAACGTACTAACAAAACATTAGGCTCATTTAATACATTTATAAGAAGGTAAGAAAAAATAATAAATCTGTTTGAAAATAATTTAAATCTCAAACATAAATTGAAATAATGATTTAACAAGTGTCTTTCATATCTTAATTTGATTGAATAAACTTTGTTGATTAAATTTTGTACAAAAAAGACATCAAAAATTTCGTTGTACCAACAACTCCCTATAGAAAAATAAGACAACAAAATCTATAAACTAAAAAGTGCGAAACCATAAAATTGAATAAAAAAAACACATTTTTAATCATAATACAAATTCGACCAAAAAAATAAAAATAATGTTTATATAAATATAAAAAAAAAATACCATAAATATGGATAAGAATATTGATACATATAGATAACTTGAGAGATTTAAGGAATGTAATACGTTAAAACTATGAAAAGAAGATTTTTATGATAGAAGAAAGTAAGGAGATTTAAGTGTTAATATTGTTAAAACCAATAGACCTCAACCATGAGAAAGGTGAACTAGATTAAAAAAGAAAATGATCTTTCAATTCTTAAAAAACACAGTGTATGTAACTGTTTCAAATGAACTTTCACAAATAATCATATATGTAAAAAAAAAGTAAAGAGATAAAAGCAAGATTCACACAAGATTTTATATTAGTTCGACTCAATAGAGTCTACATCCAATTTTCTCCCAAATAATCCAAGTTTGGAAGGATTTTCACGATAAAGATGCAAATATCACATATATACAAGTTCACCTATATCATCTTAATCTCTAACAATCAAGAATGACTACTTATGGTGATGCTACACACAATTATCTCTATCACTTATACAACAAGTACACATAAAAGGAATCAAATTTATCATAAAAGTAAAGAAAACAGTACACCAAGTATGAATTTCACAAGAATAAGTCACCACTTAACCACATCCAACCATACTTGAAGGCATTTTGTCTTGATTTCCAAGTGTTGAGGTTCTTTATTCTTCAAGAATGTTTGTTAGCCTTTCTTTCTTCAGAAATCAAAATTCTACATGCCACACACTTCCTAGATAATTGAGATCATACATATTTATATACAAAAACTTCTTATTGTTACTTTTAATCAATTATATTTAACATCATTGATTAAAATAGTAAGATAACATCTTCTAAATTGCATTTTAACATATTAAACGATCAATTAAAACCTAGTTCTTCAAAACAGTTGAAACATCATAAAAAAACAATTAAAAACTTTTAAAACATCATCAAAAACTCGTTAGTAATCAATTTTTTTCCCCCAAGGAATGAAATTAATATATGACATATTATTTAAAAATGATAGAAAAAAATTTATTATAATTTAATAAATAACTTATCATATTTTTTTCTAAAGAAAATTACAATTTATTTAAAAAATTTATTTATTGAATATTATTTTTAATATCAATGGAATTAACAAATAATAATAATTTAATAAATTTTATTTTCAAAGATGAAATTATAATTAATTTAATAGAAGTATATTAATGTTGAAATCAATTTTTTTAAACATAATTTTGTAATTAATTTAAGCGTTAAATATGTTTTTAGTCCCTTTATTTTGAGACGATTTTGGTTTTAGTTCATTTTCAAACTAAGGTACAATTTAGTCCTTCAACTTTATAAAACTCTGGTTTTTTATCAAATTTTCCTAACTTTATCTGTTGTTTCAAGCACGTTTCGTTATAGCATTTGAATTTGGATTATTTATACTGTTTGACACATTTTTTTTACACAAAACATAAAGTAATAATATGTTTCGAAACTTTTTTTAAACATAATTTAATAATTAATTTAATAAAAAAATATTAACACTATAGTTTTTAGACTTTTATTTTTTTATGGTCTAAAACGAATGTATTGCGCCATACTTAAATAATTGTTGTCTTCAAATTTATAATCTTTAAATAATTATTTATGTCATTATTTTTTAATATATATATTAATAAAATTAGGAAGAAGAAGAAGAAAACTATCCTGTTGTCTTGTCACCTTCTCTCTCCAACAAAAGGTAATAATTTTAATAATTTTAACAAAACCTAACAAATAAATCTGTTTTCAATTCTCTTTCCCTGCAACAAAGACTCGCATCAAAGCATAAATTTCACTCACAATTCTATCCATAAAACCGTTGCGCTGAGAAAAATAAAAAATAAAACTTTATTTTTTTGCTCCCATGGCTTCCTTCTGCCGCGGCTATTCGAAGACCCAAATGTGCTTCTTCAAGATTCTCAACATAATTTCCTCCACTCCACCCTCTGCAGAGCAACCAGAAGAACAACAAGACTCCTTTCCTACCAAAGGGGTTGGCATCGATTTGAATCTCAGATTCTCTTCCCTCACGGAATCAGAATCTTCTAGAACCGACACCATCGAAGAAGAGCAAGAAGAAGGCTTTCCAGACAAGAGCTTTCAACTTTCAGACAAACTTCACGACAACCAAAATCTTAACGATGAAGTTAACGACGTTCAAACAGCGTCGTTTCAGAGATGCGATAGTAATTTTCTCGATTTACTTATAGAAGCGGCGAGAGTCGTCTCTGGAAAACACGAGTCTGACTCGGAAGAAGAAAGGGGACTCGGTACCGAGTCAACGACTCAGAGAGCGAATAAAGAGAAGCGGAAAGAAAGGTGGGTGGTTGTTGATATATACGGCGACGTTTTGGAGGACAGAGAACCGGTGGTCCGGTCCAAGCGAGGGAGGAACCAAGCGTTACCGTACCGGTTCAGAGACTCGGTGGTCGAACCGTTGAAACGCGCCACCCGTTCTCAGAGACCGTCGTCAACCTCACACCTTACAAAACGACTTCTTAGGTCGTCATCCACAACGTAAAACGGTAAACCTTATTATTCTTTTTATTATTATTTATTTATTTTTCACTATCATTATTATAATAATAGCTAGGTTTATCGTCGAAAAAGTCTACGTCACGTAAGGTAAAAAAAAAAATAAAAGTGCTTCTGGTGAAAACGACACAGCTTTGAGGTTTTCTTTTATTATTAAAAAATTTAAGCCATGTTTACTAAAGTGGAAAATGGTAGGCATAGGCTTCGCATGTTGTCGTGATGCTTCGTAACACCAAATTATGGTACTAAAAGAGTTGCAGATTATAAATAATTGTACATCATCACATCCCATCGTAATATTATTTCTCATTACACGACATTACATTGTAAAGGAGAATGATAAACATGAAGAAGAAAAAGTAATGTTAGTGTGTTTGTTCTGAAGCATGAATGCATGGTTATGTTTCACTGATGGTTCTTCCGGAAGCACGTTTGCAGCTACGATATGGAAGTGATTTTGGAAATCTGATAAAAACAGGGGAGACAGAGAAATGCATGTCTTTAAGTTATTGGAATTTTATAGTTCTATTTATTTGATCTGCGAGAACAATGTATGTTGACGGGTTGAAACTTCAGACATGTAAAGAAAGTAAGTACAAAGGTTTTTATTTCTGCACAATGATACTTTTTACCGATAATATTTTAATACTGATTATGTGTTATTTTATTATTGATTTATAATAGTTTTATAGACTAATTTTAGATCAATCACGAAATAACATGTAAATAATATTAAAATGTTGTAAAAATATTATTATATTTTAAGTTTAAACTTCTTTTTGGTCCTTAAGTTATGAGCGTATGTTCAGTTTAGTCTCCCTTCTTTAAAATGTAAACCTTTGATTCATAAGTTATAAAAAAATATATCAAATGAGTCCTTTTTTGATGTTCATGGTTAAAGTACAAAGAATAATCTAAAGTGTTGTTATTATTAAGAAATAAATCAGAATAATCTAAAGATGTAGCGGTTATTAAGATACAATCAAAAACAGTATTTCAAGTTAAAAAAAGACTCATTTGATACATTTTTTTATAATTTAAGAATCAAAAATTTATATTTTACAAACGAGAACTAAACTGAATATCCACTTATAAATTAAATTAAAGACAAAAATAGGTTTAAATCTATATTTTATTTTTTTTATTCCTGTGCTAGAGAAAGTTAGAAGGTACGATCCTCCAAGCTGCCATAACTTGTGATTGTGAACACTGCGAACTGTGTAGTTTAGGGAATTGAATTCGATTCAATGGTCTCTCAGCACGTGATGTGATGTGACAGAAAAATGGGGCTATGATTTATTTCTCTCTTTGGCTGGTGGGTGTTACTTCGATTTACATTTTCTTTTTCTGTCTTTCTCCCATAAAAATCATAACCTTATAAATAGTAATTTTATATTTTGCTATTTCATTTTTTTTAATTGAATATCCTCGTAATTTTTAAATTTAAATGCAAAATTTATATTTTAATTTTGGATATGTTTTAATTTTTAAATTCTAAATTAAATAAATATAATTTTTTATGTGTTAAATGACATTTTAATATGTAAATCATTAAATATATTAATTAAAATAACTTAATTTGATATGTAAAAAACATTTATTTTAGTTGAATTAAGATTTCTATATTTATTTTAGTTGAATTAGGATGACTATATTTATTTATAAAATTTTGATATTAAATTATATTAAAATTTGAAATAAATGGAATTAATTTCATTTGAAAAATATTATGTGTTAAAATTTAAATATATCATATATCATAATATAATATAAATTTATTATGTGTCAAAAAAATTGAATTATTTTATACTTTAAAATATTATTTATTTTGATGATAATATCTTTCAAAAATGACACAAAGGAGTCACGAATTCTTTTAGAAAAGTATAAATTTAATTAAGCAAAAAATATATTAAACCTAAAATATAATTTGAAATATAATAATGATTGATTGGTGGGCTCAGTTTTAATTACCTAGAACATTGGATGAATTAATGAAAATTAGCGACTGTTTTATGTGGATGATTTAATAATCATTCTGAAGGCAGACACTGAGATATAATAAACTTGGAATTGTAAATGAGAGAGAAAAGATTCTTGACAACGTTGTAAACAGGACGAGATATTTTAAGGTAAAAAAACTACATCATAGAACCATGCATGCTCAGTTTTTGGCTGTGTTTTCTGATACCCATTCATGGCAACTTTCCCTTTTGTGTGTTGAGAAGCAAACACTTTGAAATTTCTATTTCTTTCCCATTCCTTCGATCCTTATCTTTTGTCATGCCACCATGATTTACACTATCAACACTTATTTTTCCCTTTCTCTGTCACCATTCATGGCTTAGCTCATTATGACTCACTCTTTTCAGCAAATTTTTCCTATGCATTAATCACTCTGGCAGCCACCACGTTATCTTCACTGCATTTCCATATATTACTATATTCTTTTCTAGAAAAAGAATACAAAGGTATTCGTGAATAAAATTCGCATCGAATAATTATTATATGAAAATATATATTACTCGTAGATCATGGATAATAGATATTTTAATATTCAGTTCTAAACAGATCGGATATAGATAGTACTATCCGACCTGCGAGTATTTGTTACTCGTAAAAAAAATTAATTTATATATTTTTACTTAAATCTAATAAAAAATAAAATAAAATTATATTTTATTAGGTTAAATTTAATTACAATTCTACTTTAATATATATTTAATTTAATTTATATTATATTATGTATATATTTTTGTAATTTTATTTAAATTTTATTTTAAAAATATATAATTTTTTTTTATTTTTTATGGATATCCACGAATACCCACAAGTATTTTTTAAATGAATACCCGTGCAAATAACCAGTCGGATAACAGGTACAATTTTACCTGACAGGTCATATTACGGATAAACACTACCTATGCACAACCCAACCATTGTTATTCCTACTCTCTTCCATATAACGTGCTTTCTCTTTATTTTTTTTAAATGTTATCATTCTTACATAAATTTATTTCATCCCGCATTATCGTTATATAAAACCAGTAATTTTTCTTTTATGTTGTATTTTTAAGATATAAAAGTTTAATTTATAAAATGAAAGATAGATGTATATTTATATACATAAAATATTTTTGAAGACAAGTATTTTATATAATTTTTATAAATTATATAAATGAAATAGTTATATAACTTGTTTTAGAGATGAAACACAAATTTTAAAAATAATATGATACCAGAAGATTTTAGCCTTATTCAAATTTAGTTTCGGAAATTACATGAATTTAAATATAGTTCTTGACATTTAAGAGTAACAATGTTTGATACATCGGTTTGATTTGTTAAAGGATAATGATATTTAGACAACATTTTTTTGACAACATTTGAACATTGATTATGTGTCAATCTGTGATTGGTCAAAAATTACTCCACAATCAATAATAATAATCATAAACATTATTGTAAAGTAATTTTTGACCAATCACAGATTGACACGTAATCAATGTTCCAATGTTGTCAAAAAAATGTTATCTAAATATCATTATCCTTTGTTAAATGCCATATTGACACACATAATTGGTGAAATTTTATGTAGTTCTTGAATTTATACAACATAATAACTTTAGTTTTTGAAATTGTTTCTTATATTAAAGATTGTTGGTCAATTTACTCACTACATGCAATAAATAATAATAATAAAACATAAGACAAGCCGAAGATTCACATTAAAACCCACATGGTAGACCACTCACAGGAATCATTTTAACAATGTCATCGTCGTTGTTCACCTTCCCCTAAAATGACCATCGAGCCCTACATTTTTGTAGAGTTAGAACAATGGAATGTAGGACCTTTTGCATCAAAGAACACAGGAAAAATATTGTTTCACATAAAAATAAAAAAAAATAAAAAAAATAAAAAAATAAAAAAAAACTTTTGTATTTATAAACATGGAGCTAGGTTTAATATCGATTAAATATGTATTTTTTAAATAAGACATTTTTAGCCTTGGATTCAAAATTAGGGTTTATAATTTTTCTATAAATATTATATAAAAAAGAATCTACTAGAGAAAGAATTATATGACTGTTATTTCTCTTAATTTTATGTTTTAACTATAAAAGTTGAGACAAATTGTTATTTTGAATTTGTTTTTCTAAACAACAACTGTCCAAATATTAAATAATAATTGACTTTAGTTAAAATATTTCAAGACCATTGAAATAATCTTTTTAATAACAGTATAAGTTAATTGTATGTACAGTTCTTTCCATCATGAAATTGTAAAGATAGAAATTGAGACTATTTGTAACACGAATTTGTTCTGGACCTATGAATTTGATTTTCCGGTTCGAACCACAAGCACACTGGCCCAATAATCTTCGCAAACATTGCGCTGGTTCCTCGCGCAACCTTTTCAAATTTGTTCCTACAACCCTTAATAGAATAAACTTTCTATTTTGTCCTTTTTGAATAGTGTGATTTGAAAGTCAATCCTAAAATTATTGGGTTAAATATGTTTTTAGTCCTTATATTTTGGACCGATTTTGGTTTTAGTTCCTCTTTCAAAGTAAGGTATAATTTAGTCCTTCAACTTTAGAAAACTTTGGTTTTAGTCATTTTTACCAAATTTTTTTAATTTTATTTTTTATTTCAAGCACGTTTCATTGTAGTATTTGGATGTTTACACTGTTTGACATATTTTTGCTTCAATGTTAACTGAGAAACGCATTTGAAACAACAAATAAAGTTAAAAATATTTGGTAAAAATGACTAAAACCAGAGTTTTCTAAAATTGAAGAACTAAATTGTACCTTAGTTTGAAAGAAGGACTAAAACCAAAATCGCCCCAAAGTATAGGGACTAAAAACATATTTAACCCAAAATTATTTTACTTGCATATTATATAATTCAAAATATTTTGAATTATAATTTGAAAATTATTTTTTATTTCACTATCCAAAACTAACAAAATAAATTTTTTCTTATATGGGAATGCAGGAAACATATATAGAGGTGCAGGAAGCAGTTACAGAAACAATGCTGTTAAGCTAGCCGGCCCAATAAAAAAGATAGATATCTTGAGTTTTTTCATGAAGTATTTAGGACAGCTAAAATCTTAAATTTATGCTAGAAAATAAGTTGCTTTCTTCGTTATAAGAGTTTTTTGGTTATGATTTTGAAAAAAAAAAACAAACTTTTTCATTCAGTTTTATATACACTCATGTCAATTTTTTTTTTTGAAACAACGTTAGTATATTTTAAACTACTTTTGAGCATAATTATCTATAAAATCGTAATTAAAATCTATTATAAATATAGATATTAGATGCGTATAATTTTTTTTATAGTGCCATACTTGATCTTATTTTTAAATGTGATTTTTTTTAATTGTTTATCTCGATATGTATGTTTGATTAAACAGTATTATATGAAATTTCGAATTTGATTATGAATCTTTGATGATCGAGGAGAAAAATAGATTTCATTGCCTTAAATTTTATTTTCATGATTATATTTTTCATTTCATCAATGGAGAAATGTACTTCCTATTGCAAAGATGAATTAATTTGTTTGTTTTTATTTTTTAATAGAAAAAAATTTAGCCATTACACGTTTGTTTGATATGTTTTATTTTAAAAAAATGTAATATTTTTTTAAATCTTATACTATTTTTAAATAATGTATTGTACATTATTTCATCAAAAAGACTTATTTTTAGTTTAATAAAACTTGTCATTGTGCTGCCATAGATACTCCATAAATGGACGTTGCAATTGAATGTTTGCAGTACACAAGACCAATAAATTAGGATCTTGATATTTTAACAATTCTTTTAATATTTTTTACATTAATATTTTTTTATTTATTTGAGTTTATTTTTTAAAGAAATATTTAAAATAAATTAATCATAAAATATCATTTCTCAAAAAATTGTTCAAAAACAATTGTTAAAGAAATGTTTTCTTTCTAAAAAAACACTGAAAACCTTAAAGAGTAAATTACAATTTTGCTTACATGGATTAGGTACAGATATGCATGCCAATTTATTATATCATTTTTTATTTTTAATTTTTTCTTTTATATTAAAATACATAAATTAATTCTTTTATAATTATTTATGTCAAATAATATAAATTTGTGTAAAGTCTTTATTAAATTAAAAGTGTTATATTCACATTGCATCATCCCTTGTTTGTTAAAAACACCAATTATTTTATATCAGTATTATGCAAGGACTGGAAACTGAAATGAATGATGAAAATTATCTAAAATTTGGCACTTTTATTTATTTATTTATTTATTTATTTGACTTTTTATTTTTATTTTTTAAAATATTATAGGTCTCTCTTATTGAGGTTTTAAGGTTCATTAGTATGTCTTTGTTTGCTGTTTTTTTTTTCTCTTCAGATCTTTCATTAAAAATGAATTTTAACAAAACATTACTATAATTTGTGTGCAAATTTTTATCTAATTTTGATAATTTTATTACATGTTTTTTCTCCATTCATTTTGAAATAAATCTCATTCATAATACTATGATGGTTGTCAACTTTAAGAAAAGGTCTTTATCAATAATAATTAATTCATTAATTTAAAATCTGAAAAAAAAAAACAATGATAATGTTTAATGTGCTTCACCAACATCTTATAAAATGACAAAAAGAATAAAAGTAAAGAAGTTAATAAATAATTGCCCTGAATTTTCTCATCCTACACTTTATAAAAGCATGTCTCACTTCTCTTTCATCAAAGGAATTGGTCAATATTTCATTATTGTTTTTATTAATGTGGAGGAGATTATACTCCATCTACTTTTCTGTCACCTACTTCAATAAATCTCTATTACAAATATTTTTAATTTTAAATAAACATTTATTTCAACATAATAATTAACGCAATAATTGTTGATATATATATATATATATATATATATATATATATATATATATATATTAACACAATAATAAAAAAAATAATTTCAATATAAAATTTTGATTATGTTAATTTTGTTTGAAATTCTTTTAATATTGAGATGGTCGAATACATGTTTATATTTAGTAATTATCTCATGTATTTATTAAAGAAAAACTTAATGTTAACATGTAATTAATTTTGAAGGTAATTTTTAACTTTTACTTTTCTGTTTTATAAATTTTAAATCCTTGTTAGTTTAGTAACATTATTATTTTATTGTGACTAATTTTTTCTTTAATAAATACATGTGATAATCATTGAAAATCAAATATATGTTCAACTATATTAATGATTAATGAAATTGAAATGAAAGTAACATAATTGATGTTTTTTTTACCAAGACTAGTTTTTTTATTGTACTAAAAATAAAATATGTTAATATTTGTTCTACTGAACCATTTATTTTCTTTTAATTTTTACTGTCTTCGTAAATTCATACATTACTAATTATTTGCTTAACAATAGATTCATTGTACATGTACATAGTTAATGTTTCATTGTATATGTACATAATCATAATTTATAACCGATTACAAAACATCTTTTAATTTTATATCATATTTTTTGTATAATTTTTTTTTTAGTTTCTTTTACCTTCTTATAACTTTATCCGTTTCAAAACTAATATAATAGAAACGACAATAAATCATGGAAGAAGAGAACAAAATTTAAAAATTGAATTTTCATGAGAAAGAAGAAAAAAGTGAAGAATAAAAGATAATAGTATATATATATATATATACACACCATTAAAGAGTGATTAATATAAAGAGATATTTGAAATGATTTTGTAGTTTCTTTTTTAATAAAGGTTATGGTTGTAAACTAATAATTTGTTTCTTATAATAAGATTTTAATCAAATAGAAATAAAAATTTTATTTTAAAAACAAATGTGTATGTTAGATACTTCATCGTGTTATTCAATTCCTTCTACTTTTATATTTCGATGAATTTTTTTCATAATTTTGTTTACAGAAGCAAAACGAAATTAATGCTTTGTCAACTAAAACTTATGTATAAGTAAAAAAAAAAAAAAAAAACTTTAAAAAGAACTTATAGAAATTATTTTGAACATAAACTAATTCTGATTTGATGTTTCGGTTGTGAGATCGAATAACTCTAAATACCTTAGCAATTCATTCTTCAACTTCGTCTGGTTTTGTTTTCTGGTCTCCTTCGCTCTTCTGTTCGGAGGTGTACTTGTTAAAGGTTCTCTGATGCTTAAGTGTAAATCGTAAGGTAATTTTAGATCAGTAATAAATACACAGAAAATGTGAATCACCTATCTCTTACCTTTGACTCATATCTATAGTTTTCGTCATGGGTCTAAGATTAGTGAAACTTTAATCACGACCTAATGACTCTAATCACTTCTTACCTTAAACTTTGCATAGATTATGGGTTCTCACCGATCGTAATCCTCGATCGTCCGGCCGAATTAATCACGGGAGATTTTTATGGTCGGTCGACCGATATGGTACAAAGATGGTTCTATGATCGTCAAGCTCATATGGTACACTGAGAAAAAAAAAACAAATTTCAATTATTTCTCCCCAATCCTTGTGGTGGAGTTGTTCGGAACATAGGAAAACATGCATGTTGGATGCATGCATTAGTTCTTAATGAATCAAGTGTTTTGAAATGTTTGCTTGTTGTATTAGTGTTGCTGTCGGTCTGAAAAGTAAAGTAATAGCATTGATGGTAAGTTTAGGAATAATGACTCTCCTACCCATATATCACATTTTTGATTGATTCCAAAAGAAGAGTCAAAACGAAAAGAAAGAAGTATAAGTAAAGGAAATGGTTTTCACGATAATCTTTGCAAGTGGGTATGTTGAAGTATAGTATTGAAGCATGAAGGTCCACTTGTCACATCTCAAAAGCCATCCCAAAAATAATGTAGGAGGGAGAAGGATTCATTCAACACCACATCCATGTGGAATGAAAATGACCTCACATTACACATTGTTACAAAATCAATATTTTGAGTTATTAAATGGGTTACCCATGTATTTTTTTGGAAAAAAAAGTAAATTTAATCATTTTTATTCAAGTTGTCTATGGTTTATACCGTTTTTCCTAAAATTGTCCTATTAAAAAAAAAAATTGACCATCCCTTTCAACCTAATTAAAAAGAAAAAAGTTTGTAACCGTGCAATTTAAAGTCTACATATTAATATTTTTAAAGTTTATTCTCATATATTTAAGATATTTTTTTATCGAGATATAAATAAAGTCTCACATTTAATAAAACAATAAATAAACATAAATTTATATATTGGTAAGACATTTTTGAAGTGTTATCAAAAATAAAAAATAATTTACTAGAGAAAAAATTATATGACTGTGATTTCCTAAAATTGATTTTCTTAAAGAAAAAATTGAGTATCTTTTTCAACCTAATTAAAGAAAAAGAGTTATAACTTTTGTTATCCAAAATCTATCAATTGATATTTTTTAGTTTATTTTCATGTATTTGAGGTATTTTATGTTAAAACACAAAATCTCATGTTGATAAAAAGTTTTTAAGTGGTATCAAAATAAATTTGTGAGAATTAAACCCAAAACGAATAATATTTTATTATTGTGAAAATATTGAACCTCGCAATTATTTTAATAATTTTATATTGAATTTGATAAGAGAGAAGGAGACGGTATTAGAAATTAATAAAGGAAAATGATAAGCATACATTTTTAAATCTTTCCACACTTATTAAATATTTAAAAATATTAATATTTTAATTTTCCTACTTGATTTTGTTTCTAAATATTTGATACTTTGTAGCAAAAATATATTTCTTTTGGTGTTAAATAGTTGTGGATTTAAAAATGTTATCTTTGTTTATCATCATCCGTAGTATTTTTTTATTTATTTTGGAAGTCATTAATTTAAATAATTACTTTTTTCTAAAACTTTCACAAAACAAAATATATTAATTCAAGCATAAGTTAAATAATGCAATAGGAATTCCTCTTTCGTAAGTAAAATTTTGATATTGAGATTCACATTTTTTTTTTATAAAATATCAATATAAAACTTTTGTTTGACATTGTGACAATTATTATCAGTTGAAAAGTGCCAAATTGATAGATTATGCATACAAGAATATTTAAGTTCGATCCATACCTTGAATGAATCAATTAACTAATAAATCTAATAAATTTATTTCAAGATATTATGAAAAGAAATGAAACTATTACAACCTTAAAACATATTATATTAGTTAATTTAGTGGTGATTAAAAAATAATTAATAATTTTGATAACTTGAAAAACATGTACATCATTGGAGAAATAATAATAATTGGTTCATTTGATGATTCGATAGGCTTTATGGGTCTTTTTGCACCCCACCCTTATTGTCCCATGCATAACAATCATCACAACTTCACAACCACCTTTGAATTTATTGTTCATCCTTGTTTCTATTGCAAATCAAAAAGATCAACACCAATTTTTTTATGATGTATATAACTAAATAATATTTTTTTTTATGATGTATATAATTTAATATTTTTTATGAATAGGAATTTTTATTAAAAAGAAAGTGACTCCAGGTCAATAAAGGAAAGTTAGAATCAATTGCTTTTATTAATTTGTGAAAAGCTAACAGTTATTATTATTTCACCTTTTTATTAGAAAAAGGAGTGACTATATGTATACATAATAGGAAAAGATAATTTATGATTCATTTCAATTCCTTGTTTAGTTTTTTTTTTTTTTAATTATTAGATAAGTGTTTTCGTCTTTATAAATTTAAATATAATTAAAATAACATGTTTAAACTAAAAAAATTTAAAAATTATAAATGATAGCTCTATTTTGTTTTTTTTTTTTTGTTAATAATCGAATACACTTCTCGAGTACTAGTGCAGAAAGGGTTTTAGACGTTAGTTATTTTAGACTTTTAACATCATATATGAAACCGACGTTTATTCAAGTGATGTTAAATGAGACGTTGGTTAGGATATAATTGACGTCTACATAGACGTCGGCTGTCTACAACACCAATGTCTGCATAAACGTCGATCATAGTTACAATAGACGTTTCACTTGTCCAGAGGTGACTTCTATAGGTCTTGGAGCGTTTTGTCCACTGTAATTCATTGGACGTCGATTTGTACACTGAGAGACATTTGTAGACGTTGGTTTTGCATTAATCAGCGTCTTGTGAGTGTTTTTTTTTCTAAATATTTTATTTTTCCAATAAAACTATGCCTGAAAATCAGAAAATTCACCCAAAACAATATATATATATATATATATATATATATATATATATTATCGATACTTTTACTGTATTTTTATCCATGTCATGCTCTTATCTATCATTCATCTAGAAACGATATCGATCTTTTTTGTTAATTTTTCTCTGTGATTATAATTTAATTTATTTTCATTATCTCTTTATTTAAAGAATATTTGCTTTATCTTTATATAAGTTCCTATATGTATGTATTTAACTTTTTTCTTATCAGTATATAAAAATCAATATCATATAACATGGTTTGATTATGGAATGTTTAGATAAGTAGTAGGATTTTAGTGATGATTTGAAAATCTTTGCTAGTCGAAATAGAACTTTTTATTATTCAAAAAGTGAAAATTTATTTCTAAAAAAACTTTACAACGTTCAAGTAAATAAGAAACTTTGGAATTTTTATAAATAATATTAAATATAAATGATTATTTAATAAATATTAATTGCAGTTTATATAATTAACATATACCATAAATCTAGATTCTCATTAAAATAATATTGATCTCAACTATTAATAACAAATTAATGATTTGTTAGAAAGTTTAGAAACTTAATTTAAATAATTGCATGCTATAAATAAATGTTAAAATTGATAATTAAAACAAATGACCCTGTACAATTATATCCTCTTAAACCTAATCTGATTACGTTCTATAATAAATTTATAATAAATGAATATACAGCCACACGAACTATACACAATCTGTTTAGAAAAGAGTGTAATCATAATCCTGAAAGAAGTAACAACAAATACAAAATATGGTGTTATTAGGCTTTCTCTCATATCGGAGAATTCAGAAGTTTAAAACTCTACCCTTCTAAAACTTATCATAAAAAGAAATGCCACGTATGAGATATTTATTTTGATAATATTTAATATATGTTAAATAATTACTATTTTTTGTGGTGTCTACAATTTCTTTTTTTCAAATTTATCATTTAACTTTTATAATTTTTTTTAAAATTTAATATTTTTTATTTAATCATTTATAAATTTAACCATTTTCAGAATTCAATAAATAAAAATTGTCTACAAAATAAATTAAAAACTATATAATTAATTTGTAAAAATTATTTATATTTATTTTTTATTATAAAATAAATATATTTTTTAAGTAAAGTTGTCTTAGGCATCACTAAAATTCATCAATAATTTATCTTTATTAAAATAAAATAAAATAAAAGAATACAAAAACAACAAATCTAATTAAAATTAAGTTTCATATAAAACTTATTATAAAAAATTTAAATAGATAAAATATTAAATCACTTATATTGTAATTTGTGAATTAAAATTAAATTAACCAGTTTATTAATATGATTATTTCATGTATAAAAAAAATGAGTGACTCTAATATCAATTGTATATATGTTTATAAAAATATAAATATTTTTGTCATTTCCTTTCAAGATTTCAAAGAATTATTCCTTGATAAAAAAACCTGCACAATGAATAACTAACCAATCAAAATTTCTGAAAGTCTTTCCTCCAAGCTTGTTGGAAAATATAATTGATCTTATAAACTCTGCATAAACGTGTTTCTTAAAAATCTAAAATACTATTTAAGTATTCACTCTGATTTTTTTTAGAAATACCATCACATAAAGCAAAACTAGAACAATTTACTGTATCTTATTAATATTTACCTTAAACCAATAAACCAATTAACCAGATGAAACTTATTTATATTACGTCTATAATAAAACTATCATATTCTCTTTAATTTGAATATTAAAAAATTTTAGTACCAAAATATTAAAAATCATATTACTCACATATTTCCTAGATTTATTTCATGTCATACAAATTAATTATTTAATTTGAAAAACATAACAAAAGAAAAATAATTGACTCTGAAATCAACTTTAATTTTTTATCTCCAATTTATTAAGATAATTACTCTGATAACCATTATTTCAATCACTATAAACAAAGTTTCAAGAAAAACAACCGAATAAACATCACATAAAATAAATCTTAAGAAAAATTCCCTCAACTATTCTATTACATAACTTTTTAAAATATATATATATTTCAAAATAAAAATATCTATTATAATACATATTGTTAAAAGTGGATTTTAGACCTAACTCAATTTTACAAAATCATAAGTTTATATTCACTTATATACACTTAAATAATGTCATCTCTAATCCACGTTTATGCATACATTATTTTTAAAGACATATCACTGTACCAAATGCAAGCATAATGGTAAGCTATATAGGTACAGTATCCACGCATCATAGGTCCAAAGCAAACTATTGCCATTACTGTTGTGCATAGAAATTTTTGGCAGCTTCTTGGGAAGGTTATAACTGTATTAATATTCCGACCTTATCAAGCATACGTAACGTACTGTAAGAACCTCTTTTCTAATGCACCTGAAGATAACATAATCAGAACTAGGATAGAGATCAATCATCACAATTTTTTTTCTTTTTTTTATGAATTTTTTAATTATAGATAAAAATCACTTTCAAAAGAATAATTATATTCTTCAAAATAAATTTTAGTTGCTGCATATACTCAAATTTAAAATGGAAAAACAAAATTGTCACGCTACCATAGGCGTGAATTAAACAGAGTTCAATAATAGAAGTGGGAAAAAGAAAAGAAGAATCACGCACTCTGTTCAATTTTGGACGGTGATTTAAGAGTCTGTTTTCAACACGTGAATAGAGATAAAACTTCTTGAAACAGTAAATAAATGAAAATAAACATTATTTTAGTTTAATTTAAATTAAATTTAAATTAGAATTTACTATCGTAATATAGTACTAGAATTTTTAAAAACTTATTTTTTTATTAAACGTCCTCTTCAAAAAGTGAATCCCTCACTCTTTCTTAAGATGGGTTTATATAAATAAGGATAATGATATTTAATAATATTTTTTATAATATTTTATTATTATTTTGTGATTGATTCAGTGTTTATGATTATTATTATTGATTATGAAATAATTTTGAACGAATCACAAAATGACGGGTAGATGATATTAAAATATTGTCAAAAAAATATTGTCAAAAATATCATTATCCGTATAGATAAATAAAACTTACGAACTTTAAAAAAAAATTGAGATGTAAGAGTAAAATATTAATTTTTTTAAACTAAGTAAAACTTAAAAAATGTATTTCCAATAAGAAAAAACAAAAAAGTATTGAATAGTATGTCTCAATTGCAATTGTTGTGTGGATAGATATAAAAAGTGTAGCTGCCTTAGTTTTGTCCTTCCTATCATATTCAAGATCGTCATTGTCATTCTTCAACTCCTTTATTCTTTCTTTCGAGTCGATTTTTGAAGAAAAAATTAATTGAGATAAGCAATAATTTAAAATTAAAAAGGAATTGCTAATTGATCGGTTCAACAAACATAACAAATTATAAAAATGTTATTAATAATTTCATATCCAAGATCAGTTAATATTAAGAAATAATTTTATAAAATTTATTTATATTTAAAATTTATTTCTTAATATATTATTTGTGTAAACTATCATGTTATCCGTTTTTAATCATCATTAACGTATAATTTTATAATCGCGATATAAATTGAAGGTTTTACACAAAGATAAAATAACTTTACATGTATAAATTAGTGTAAATTTTATGTTACTGACCAATTTTATAAAGTTAATTAGATTTAGAGTTTAATCGTATAATCTTTTCACAAAAATTAAAATGTTAAGGTATTTTAAGATTAAAAATTATTTGTAATTCTCCATAAGTAGAGTTGTAATTAAAAATATTTATATTCATAAGATATTTTAAATTTAATTGAGTTTATTTATGATGAATGATTAATATTTGTAGGTACCACTCACTGAGCTATCAGTGATGTCAGAAAAGGGTAGGAGCACCTGTTACCGCACACTTATTGCACTATGGTCATAGGTCGGTAATTGCCAATAAATTATATACACATTTATGTTTAATTAATTTAACTTTCACAATTCTTGCATTAATTATATTAATTAATTTTATTCTTATCTTTTTTGGAAAATAAACAACTAAAGTATATTTTCCATTTTTGATACAATATTAATTCAATTAACATATATTTATTCATAACTCATTATATTATGTTTCATTGCAAAACTTTATATTACTTTTAACTTATTATCATTTTCTATTCCTTTAATTCTTATAATAAACTGTGTACCTTAACTCAAATTGAAGGTATTGAACTCAAATTCACCCTTTTGTGGTTGGTTACATTTAAAAATGTCTTTCCATTTTTTTTATATGGGCAGAAGCGTAATATTAATAAAGAAAATTAATATTATTTCTGTCTCTTCACTTTTATAATAAAAATTAGAATTATTATTTTTAATATTGATTTAATTTAATTTTTCAATACACGTAGTTTTTTGACTAAATTTTGTAAATAATTCAAACACTATGAAATACATATAAAACATTAAATAAATGTAATAAAATTTAATTAAAAAATTAAAACTCTAAACCAAAAATATAATTAAAAAATGTATAATTTTATTGTGATGAAACAATCCAAGATAGAACATAAATAGAAAATTTCAATTTTCCTCCTTCCATTTTTTTTCTCAATAAAAGTGAACCATAAATATTAGTAGACATTTTTTAGTGGGGTCTCTAGACGGTCACGTCGAACTAGGCTTGATCAACAATGAAGTCGGACGGTCACAACAAGTAAACTTCCAAATATGGTGAAGGTAAAACACTGGTTAAGAGCAATTAGGCTGTGATTGGGTCTTGTTCAAGGTTTCTCTAATCCAAAGCCCATAATCAAAATTATAAATAGAGACAGATCAAAGGTTAGAGGTAAAGATACTCATTAATTGCGCATTTATTATAGCACTCTGATTACCAGTCCGATTATTACTAATTTTGGCATTAGAGGACTTTTGATAAGTACCCTCCCGGATAGGATAGAGAACGGAGGAATGAGACAAGAGAAAGTGACTTGACAATCTTAAAGAAAAATTGTGTAAAATTTAGGTGACTCAATCCTATGTTAGAACACATTTCAAAATTATTTGATACTTAAAAAGAAAAATATATATATTATGTTGAAGGAAAGACAAGATAATTCAACAATATTTGTGAATGTGATGGACTTTTCATAACACCATTTATAAATTCTGTCATTTTCTTCCATGACCCACCGGTTTTATGGTTATTACAAAGTCCTCAACCACCAATAAGGTTAATTATGTTACTTTTACTTTATTTTATTTTCATTTCAAATCAATAATATTGTTGTTCAGAGGAGATGATGCTCTTATTTATATATTCATTAAGAATGTTTGTAAAAGAACAACATCAAATGATTATCATTAGTTAAGTTTTATTTATATTTCTATCCATCAAACTAAAACACTTTGTTATACTTAGATTTTTTTCATATTTTTAAATCATTTAATAGATGTTTTCAATGTTAAAGTTTGATCAATATTTTTAAAATATACATTCTTAATAATATAAACAAGTAATAGTGAAAGCATCAAAAGTTTAAATAACAAAATAAGATTTTTTTAGCGACTTCTTTAATAATTTTAAGTTTAAATGTCATATTTACGTAAATATAAGATTTTGAATTCATAAGGGTATATTTAACTAAAGTAGCTCATAAACTATATGTTAGTTTCAAATAAATTCATTTAGGTATTATAATGACTTTTATTTCTAAATTAGGTTTGTGACATCCGGGCACTGACAAGAGCGGAGAGTGATAGTCGGTGCAAGAGGCACATACAATGAGCGGCTCCTGGCAGGTTTCGAGTGGAAGGGACACATGGACGAATCGAACATACACCAGAATGAGAGGGATCTAGAGACTGTATAAGTATGAGACTATACGGTTGAAGGATAGCTTAAAAGAATTAATTTGGCTACTCGTATCAACAAATGTATTTGTTTTTCGGTAACCTAACCCATAAGAACTTCATGGTTAAGCGTATTTAGACTGGAGTAATTTGGAATGGATGACCTTCTGAAAAGTTTTTCCGAAAAATGTGTAAGTGATACAAAGACAATACTCCAAAATTCATTAATTATTTGTAATCACATACGCAGTTATGAAAATAAAAATAAAATAATATAAAACATAGGAAAATAAGATTAAAATCATGATAAATTATAATTATTATAAAAAATATTGAATAAATATATGAAGAAAAAACATTAAACTATTTATAATATTATTTATGAATAAAAAATTAACTAAACAAAATTAACTAACTTATTAGCACAATAATTTTTCTTATTTTTTAAAATTATAAGAAACCACTAAGTAATCTAAGAATTATGACGTAAAAGAGATGAAAAACCATTCACATCTTAATTATAACTTCTTCTAAAAATACTATCATACTAGCCAACTTTTCTTTCTAATAAACAAATTTATTATGAATTTTATCAATCAAAGATTAAAAAGATGGTGTACTAGAAGTCCCACAATTAAGATAACCAAAAAAACACTATTAACTCCATATAGACAGATGAATATATTATAATATATGTAAAATTAATATAATAAATATTTATAAAAATCAAAACAACACAACATTTGAATTAAATGGTTATATCTATAATACATTATTATCTTTAATAATTTTTTTTAAAGAAGATTAATAACTTCAGAAATAATACAAATATAATTTTAACACTTTTCTCCTTAATAAATCCATTCTAATTAGGGGAACAATGTTGTTACAATCACCGCAAACGTAATGATTTTAAAAGAAAAGAAAGTTATAAGACAAAAATTAGTATTCTATCTTATTAACTTTAGGAATTATTAAAATAATATTCGAATTCATACTATAAATCATCTAACTCTCAAAATAATTATTTGACAATTTTATGAACATCAAGACGAATAATATTCCGAAAAAGTAATAAAAATATTCGTCAAAACCAGTTGAACCACAAACACAACCACTATTAAGTGAAAAATTGCATTCTTTACTTCATAAAGGTCAGGACATTTAGATAATATGTTTTTGACTTATAAATTTTTAACAAGTAAATTTAGTAATCTATTGTCAAATATATATTGCATCCGTTGACTTTGAACCGAGACTTTTTGTTTCGATTCTGAACCGAGGTATAAAGGTCTAGACTTTTTACTTCGTCTGTATATGTTTTTGTTTAGAAACCGATATTAAAAGGTAAAACGAATAGTTGTCGTTTCTCCTGACGGTACTATTGAATTAAGCTGAACCTTATGTTATTTTTAAAAGTTTGTATTAAACATATTATAATATCATATTATATAAGAAATCTAATTAAAATGTACAAAAGTTAATTTGTTGTAATAATAAAATATCAGGTTGATTTGCTTGCTATTTTTCAAACAAGTGCTTATTTAATAAAATAAGTAGATTTTTTATGGGTTTGTTTAGTTAAGTTGTTTCAGAAATAGAATATTTTTTTTTTACTTGTGTAATAAGAAAGTTTTACTCACTTATATAGGTGATTAATTTTAGGTTTAATCCTCTTTTTAGTCCTTAAGTTATAAAGGGATGCTCAGTTTAGTCGCCGTTTTAAAAAATGTAAATCTTTGGTCCCTAAATTATAAAAAAAATGTATCAAATGAGTCCTTTTTTAATTTGAAATACTATTTTTGGTTGTTTTTTAACAACCATTACATCTTTAGATTGCTCTGATTTGTTTCTTAATAATAAGAGTATTTTAGATTGCTCTTTGTACTTTGACCATGAACATAAAAAAAAGGACTCATTTGATACATTTTTTATAACTTAGAATTCAAAGGTTTACATTTTTAAAAGCTGAGACTAAACTGAACATCCGCTTATGGACCAAAAAGAGGTTTAAACCTTAATTTTAAAATAATTTATTTAAACAAAGATTCATCTGCAACGGTTTTAATCTTAACTAAAAAATAAATAGTATAAAGACAGCTTTTTTTCTCTCTCAATACATGCAATCATTTTGTATTATCAATTAATTATATTTGGACATTTAGAAAAAAATAACTATAATCAGAACTTATGAGATACTACTTTTTTTTTATTATTATTATATAAAGATCAAGAAAATTGATAACAATATAAAGTGATTTTCATTATATATACAATCCTTAGTACATTTTACAAAGAAAGTTGTTTCGTGTTGGAATTCTCATCCAAAATATATAAAGCATTTTTCTTTATGATGATTATATAGCACAGAAAACTTATGTTAAAATTTCCAATAATACGGAAACTTGCGTACATTGTAACTAATGAAAGGAAAATCGTGCTTAATTTTGTGGACAGGATTTATGCTAATTGTTCGTATTATTAATAACAAAAAATTGAAATAAACAAACAATCATTCTCTTTTGCCACTTGTGGTTAATATAAAGAGTTTTACGTGTGAGTTTTTGATTAATCCAACCAAACAAATTAATTTTATTTCAATTTGCAACATAATCCAATAAGATAGTGATTAGTGAACATGAGATTGTGATTTAATAATTTTTTGAACTTTAACTAATTCATTAATGAAATATAAGTAGTAATTTTATAAATTTTTATATTTCGCTAAATATTTTTTATTTAGTATAGTGATCAACATTGACTTATAAAGAAAAATATTTTTCGATCAGCATTTATAAAATCGTTTGTACACTCAATAATTGAAAGGTCAAAAGTCTTCTCATTTGTTCTATAATTTATTTGGTATAAGTCACTGATAATAAATTTTAAATTTATTGTTTATGCATCTCTTTGATGATTTTTTTTCTTTCAAAATCATGCTTATTTTATATATTTTTTATCAAATGAACTTTTACATATTTGCATAACTAAGATTCTATTGATAATATTTATTTGATTTATTTGTCGGTTTTAAAAATAAAAATTTAAACTGACGAACGACTTGCTCAGTTATTTTTTAAATTAAATCTGAGTCTGTATTTGGACAGGATTATCGTGACCTAAACTACAATTAATTTTATACTAAATGATAGAAAAAATTGCTTTTACGAAAAGGTAATCTGAATATAAATTTTCTTTTCCATTTTAGAAACAATGCTGTTAATCTCACGAAAATGAAAAGATCAATGGAAATAAATATAAATTGATAAATGACATTTTTCATAATGACTTTATTAGAAAAGTGAAATCAATTTAAATTAAATTTATGCATTTATTATAGAACGCGTGTTTTCTATATTCAAGTTTCAAAATGTAATTTCAGTATTGGAAAAGTCGAATGGGTAATTTTGATAATTGAAGTGCCAGTTTTCCACAGTTTTATTACAGTGTTTCTTTCTCAATTATTGAATCTTCTGTTTGTTAATTTTTAAAATTTAAAAACAAAAATCTGAAAAAGAAAAAATACACATGCAAATTGTTCTAAGATAATGATTTGGATTCCGTTTGATTCTTCACAGGACACGAAGCCTCGAAATTTCGTAATCCTCTACACAACACTCCACGTGGTCCCCGATAGCCCACCTCATTCGTCGTCTCTGATTCTCTACGTATATCCCATCTCCGAATCAAAGGCCAACCGCGTTTGGCCACAGTCAATCAAGTCCAACCTCGAAACCGTTCCAATCCCACTCTCTATAAATCTAACCCAAGCAATTCTACCACTCCAAAGCGAGAAAAAGTCCCACACCGAGAAAATCGATAACAACTCATGGAAAGTTTGTAGCGCCGCCATAACCCTACCTTTTTTCAATTTTTTTTTTTTGATTTTGCTCTTTTGTGGCCCTTAAATTACAGTTATACCCTTCTGGTTATGAGAGCTTCCAACCGGCGCAAGCCAGAGCCACCGAGCCGAAGCTCTTCTTCACTACTCGGCTTCCCTCGTCACAGATATTGCCGGTACCGCCGATTGAAATAGAGAGCCGCCGAGCCAGCCCAACAAACACTTCTCAAACTCCATCTTTACCCTTTCCTGTAAATATTCTTTCTTTTTTACTTAACGGTTCGTAACCACCATGCAAAACTCGAAGAACCACCGCAACGGCCAGGCCGAGCCTCATCGCCGGGGGAAGTTAACAAACAAATCCTCTTCCTTTCACAGTCACTCATCGTCAACCGCCGGCATGCCGGGCGCATCAATTCGGCGGCCAATGACGGTGCCGGAACTTCTGCTAGACAGAAACCGCTCCTCTCCGGCCGCGACGGCGGAGGTTGTCCGGAGGCAACCTCCGAAGCTCTTGCTGAAGGTTACGATCATGGGAAGCCTGGGTCCCGTGCAGGTGGTGATGACGACGGAATCCGCCGTCGGAGATTTAGTAGCGGCGGCGGTGAACCAGTACGTTAAGGAAGGTCGCCGACCAATTCTTCCGTCGAACGATCCTTCACAATTCGATCTTCACTATTCTCAGTTCACCTTAGAAAGTAATCTTCCCTTACCAAAAAAAAAATGATTTTTTCTGAACGGAAAATCGTTAGGGATGTTAATTTTCTTGTTACTGTGTATGTATTCAGGTTTGGACAGGAATGAGAAACTGAGCGATATCGGGTCTAGAAATTTCTTTCTGTGTCCGAGGAAGCATGGTGGTGGTGATGGTGGCTCGACGACGTCGTTTGCTTCGTGCTCTACAGAGGCTGACAAAACGACGAAGGGTGGTGCGTTTGGATGGCTAAGGTTCATGGATTTGTCACGCTGAAAATTACTGTTGGAGGATCCTACTATTTTAAAACAGTTATTTGCAGATATTTTTGTTAATAGATTTTTAATCTTTAATTATTTGTAATTAATGGCCGATTAGTGTAAACAGAATATGTCGGCCATTTCTTATTTAAATTTTTGGACGAATCTTCCTTTTTTATTTTTTTGGGTTTTTGGTCTCCTTCACGAGAAGCTATTCCATTCTGCAACTTGAAATGGTGCGCACACAGTCTAGTTTCGTAATAAAAGCCAGTGATGTTGATATTTATAAATGATTCATTTTTATATACTTAGTTTTGGTTGAAGAATTCCATATTCTTAAATGTCCTAAAAAATAGTAAATTAAAATAATTTTTTATTTTATTTTTTATATTTTTCATATTAACTACATTATCATTAAGGTCATAATCTTTAGTATTAGAAAGAAGACAGAAGAGGTTAAGCATCAGAATAATCAAACTAATGTTTTCTAATGTCAACCAGATTAATTTATTTAGTGGATTTTCAGTGATTTGGAATTAAATTATACATGTTCTGGTAGTAGATGACACTCACGACACTTAATATTGATTTGTTCAATTTATTTAATTAAAAGGATTAAAGATTTGTTGATAAGTAAGTATTAGATGCAAATAGGAATAAATGACGCGACTCTACCAATGAGTTAATCTTATAAAATGTTAAGACCGAGTTGTTAATTTATTATTTCTTGTTATTTACGACGTTAAGTATATTTAATATTCATAAATGTAATTAATAAATAACTATGTTTAAAATAAAACTTTCTTTACTTAATAAGTTCAAATTTTATCTAACGGTCATAATGAATAATTAAAATCAGACATTATTTTTAAAATAAGTGGAAAGTTAGGATAAAGTTTTATAATTATGGGAAAAAGTATCTGTTTAATTTATTAAGTAAATGAATAAGACTTCAACTTATAAATTTTATGCATACCATGATAAAATAGAAACGTGTAAAGACTGAGAGTGGATAGTTAGGCGAGTTTGAACAACTTTGAATCCACACTTTTTCATATATATATATATATATATATATATATTATTCTATGCTTAAACCTTTTTCTTTCCTTATTCTAAGCACGTTTCTAATCTATTCCTTAAAATATAAGGACAAAATAGATAAAAAGGAAGAAAAAGGGGAAACTTCAATCAAACCAAACAAAACAAAATAGAGTTTTGTTTATATATAAAAAAAAAGAATCTAATGAAAGCCCATCTCAAATTCAATAGTCCAATGAAGGGTAGATCTTCCCGCACCCTCCAAGTCCTACCTGCACCTTAAAAACATTTGGAATTCCAATTTCATCCTTCTGATTTTTATTTGAAATAACATTTTCCATGAAAAACATCGTGTTTTTTATTTATTTATATATATATATATATAATTTATTATAGACAACAAGTGAATAGTTTATATCAATATCTACAGGTATCGAATTAAACAAAAAATTATTCACGGTATCATTCTTGTTTAAACCAAGTACTAAAAAATTGTTTGTTCATAATTCTTAATATCATAGAAAAGAAAACACTCAAGTTCGATTGATAACTTTTCTGTGGACCCTTCAAACCATTATTTATTTATGTACTCCTGTCAAATATATTATCTCTATTTTATTCTTGAATAAAATACATTAAAAATCTTAAATTTCTTTCCTCCTTCTTTATACGAACCTTCCTATTGACCTCCACATAGTCATTTCCATCATTTTTCTCATCTATCACCAATTTCATTTTCATCCTATTTACATAACTACCAATAGAGTGATTTTTGAATTAGTTAATCTGAAATATAGTCTTAAAATTGGAGAGAAAATATTTTAGATTGAGATTGGTTTATCTATAAATTAGTTCTTGACTAAAAAATCTAGAATATTTTTTTAAATTTGGCAGTATATTTTGGATTAGTCAATCGAGTTGTATGATAAATCTAACAAGACAATTAAGTAAGGTGGAGAGGTGATTAGACAACTCACATACATCAAAGGAGCATGAAAAGAGTTCGGTGTAGATGTGGGTGAAGAGCATGGTGGATAGCTCGACAACTAAGGAAAAACTTAGTAAGCTCTATAAGAAATCTCAGTTTTAAAATGAAAGTAATCATGAGTGAGGACGATTTTCGTTCAATTGAAGTTATCATCATTACTAACAACTTTCGTTAAACATGTTCAGAAAGAAGTCATCGTTAGTTTAGACGACATCACATTTTCAAAATTTTATAAGAAAGTCATCTCACTCATGACGATTGTAATTTCTATACAACTGATTGTAAATCTGAAGTCAACTACATTGTTTTTGTAATTTATGGAGTAAACTACATTAAATGTTATTTTGCAGAAAACCTTTGACATTTTTCTTGTTAAATGTTTCAATCTTCAACTGCATGCATGCCACTTATTACTTCAAGGTGGCATTGAGGAGTTTGTTTTGGTCTTTGCCTCTACAAAACACATGGATGCAAGAGGAAGAGAACTTTATACAACAAAAGTTTTTGATAGATACAAAAAGTGTGACAAGTGCAGGGATGAATGTTTCCTACACTCATAAGAGTTTTTTGGTTTATAGTCATTTTTTCATTTTCCTCTCCGGCTGGGGAGAGGAAAGGTTCCCATTTTTTAGGATACTCCGGGGAACAAATATCCAGTGGAGATGACGGGGTGGGGCCTGTAGCTCAGAGGATTAGAGCACGTGGCTACGAACCACGGTGTTAGGGTTCCAATCCCTCCTCGCCCACAACCGGCCAAAAAAGGAAAGGATTTTTCCCTCTGGGGATAGGAAAATCATGATTGGGCTAGTAGACCCAACATTATATCTTATCTTTTTACAAGATTTTAGTCATTTCTTCTTCTTCATTTTAACCAGAAATGTGAAAGCATGCAACATCCACCAAAGCACCGAGGAAATATTTGTTTAATTTCCTCCTTAGTAAATGAATAAGACCTTGTAAATTTATGCACAGCATCATATGATAAAATAGATCGTGTAAAGATTGAGTCCGGATGGCCAAGTAAGTTTGAACAACTTTGGATCGACACTTTTTTGTATGGATGGGGGAGCAATTAGAAAGTATCGGAGTGCAGAAAGTACAACCCTAATAGAATGGTTGATGTAAGGATTGTAACAAAGGTGTTTTATTGATCTTGAAAGAGTAACCAGCATACAATATATAGAATGTACATAACCATCGTACAATAATTAAGGTACAATAATAAGGAAAAAATATATCAATTATTTAAGACAAAATCAATTATGTAGAAACTAAATAAGGTAAACTATAATCAAATATATTATTTCCTATCATCCCTTCATGCAAAGCGTGAGATTTGGTCCAACGTGAAGCTTGACTCTGAAGAACTGAAACAATGGTCGAGGCAGACTTTTAGTAAATATGTTTGCTAGCTGGAGATCAGAAAGAATGAATTGAGTGATGAGTTTGTTAGATAGAACAAGCTCTCAAACAAAGTGATAATCAATATCAATATGTTTAGCGCGTATCGTTGATGGCAAGATGTGGCATAATGACCTTCTATTCGGCAGATTTGGCAATGGATAGGACGACGTCCTCTGCCGCGACCACCACAACCTGTTTTGCCATTTGAGGATGAACGCGACCCAAATTGAAAACGTGTATTGGATGATTGAGAGGAACGTTGAGTAGTGGTATTAAAAGCAGCATGTAAATACATTTCAAAACTCTCGGTAGCATAAAGAAGATCATGAGAAACAGACAGTGGTCGCATGGCTAATTGAGATGCACCAAAGCTAGTGAAAGTGGGACCTAAACCCCGTAAAAAACCAGTGTAATTTATCTAAATCATCCACTGGTCTACCCATAAGGCTGAGTTGATCACATAAGCCTCGAAACGTTTTGGAAAACTCCCTAACAGTGGATGAGCCCAAGGTTGTCAAACTCGAGAGTTTACGTAAACTCGTGAGAGCTTCGTAAACTCGACTCGTACACTTGAATCGTAAACTCGTAAGAGTTTACTTTTTTATAAAAAATTATAAATAACATATTAATTCAAATATTACAATAAAATAATTAAACAAAAAAGTTAAATTATTTTTATTTCTATTTTTTTAATAAATAAGATAATTTAGACTACTATTAATTAAATTTGATTTATTTCTACACATACTTTAAATTATTCTTAATTTTAGTTTCTAATTACGTTACAACATTATACATTTATTAAATAATTAAAATTAATTTCAAATTCTTAATTAAAAATCCTAATTAATTAGAAACCTATAATATATATATATATATATATATATATATATATATATATATATATATATATATTACCTTTTTTACAGCTGCACACCACGTGAAAATAAAACCCCTTCCTGTACCAGCTGACAAAAATAAACTCACAAATGCCCTAAGTCCCCTTTCTGTAGCTGACAAAGTTCAAAACTTCCCTAAATCCCTTCCTCTGCGCAGTTGACGAACAAAAAAAAATTCATCTTTTTGAAACCTGAAAAAGACTAAAGAAATCTCAGAGACTTATGAAAATCCCCGAGAAGCAACCGGTCGTATTGTCTGTGCCAATTGCCATTTAGCTAATAAGCCCGTGGATATTGAGGTTCCACAAGCGGTACTTCCTGATACTGTATTTGAAGCAGTTGTTCGAATTCCTTA